>NW_027512681.1:0-300000 GCF_048772815.1 Callospermophilus lateralis | reverse complement strand
TGGTTTACTGATATGTGGATTGACCTAGTCCTTGTTTTCTGGGAGACTTTTGGAAAATATACATGAATTATTAGGAGATTGAAATGAAGAAACAAAGAGGAAATTCCCCAATTTCTTATTCTTAGAGTCCATACTCTGACTCTGCCTACCTACTGTAAAAACTTTTAAACCCTTACTCCCCATTTCTATATCATTGCCAACAAGTGAACATTCACTGCCCTACAACAAACCAGAGAACTCACATTGAACAATGTTTCCCCAGTAGAGACCAAGACACAATACTTATTAAAAAAAATACCCTAGTTATGAGTTAGTAGGTAAAGCTTTATTTGAGTGTTAAATGTGCTCTAATTATGTGTTTGTGTGTTTGTTGATGTGTGTGGTGTGTGGGTGTGTGTGCTTGTGTGTGAAACAAGCACTGAGGTGTAAAATAAATGCAGGATTGCAACGGCCTTCTTAAAAATAAGAAGCAACTTTATCACATTTGAAGCCCAGTGAAGAATCTGCCTGATACTTAACCTACAATTAATTGAAATGTGAAAAATTCAGGCCTCGAAAAACAAAGCCAACATACATACTGAATCTAATCAGTCTGTCTCACCTGTTTTCTAATCACTCCTTTCAATAAACCTAAATTGCCAGCATAAAACATCAGTTGTTCTAAACGAGTGGACGGATGTCCCCTGTCATGGGCTGTGTAAAACACATGGACGATCCGGCACTGATTGTTATCTAGAATGACTTCTGCCTGAACTACTATTGGAGAATTGTTGCTGATATACTGCGGTTCTTATACCAGTAAACTGGAATGAAGGTAATTTCAGGCTGCAAAGGAATAAATTGATTTTACTAACTGGTTTTTGGAAAACACTGCCATGAAAAATTATCAATATGTTCATAAAGGCATCTACATGTCTCTTCACAAGGGTTTTACTTAATGGGGGAGGTGGTGAGGTCTGGATATAACTGAACTGTCCATTAGTAGGTAGAACAATATCATGGGAATCAGAGTGCACATTCCGGTTTGACCTCAATCTAGGTAACATGGATTCATCTCTGTGTAATAGGCCTGCTTCTGAAAAACACAATGTAGAGCTCCAAAAGCAGAACGATACTTTCAGAATACCATGTTATGTTTGTAAATAGACAGACAGATAGATATACAGAAATCAAAAATCTGAAAACGGTCTGGAAGTGTACATTTCTATAACTTACAATGTCAGTAGTGGGGGATTAATAGCAGATCAAGAAGACTGTATCTGCATGAGAAATGGTTCAATTTTTGAAAGAGTTTTTTAAATGAAAATGGACAAAAAATTTAAAGGGTTACAGTAAGTGTTGAGGAGTGACTTGGCAAAAGGAGCACAGAGGTGAGAAAGAATTAAGTAGAGTTCAGTAGAACCAGGTATAATTTCTGTACACATGACTCCATGAACAGGAGCAAAGGGGACACTTAAAGAAATCATAGGACTAAGGAGAGATCCGGATTAGGAGGGTTTGTACTAGTCTAGAAATGCTGACCTGAAAACCAACTAAAGTTTCAACTCCTTCTTTTGAGGAACATTAGCTGTGCCGTGCTTTTCAAAAATGACTTGTCATAACTGATTGATGCCCATGTTAGCAACTCTTCTGTGAATTACGTTGAAAGTAGACTAATGTGAGAGTTTCTCTATAGAGAGAATTCAAATTACTTGCATAGGAAGTGGCAGCAGGTCTGGGGATGTTGTAGCTCAGTGGCAGTGACCTTGCCTAGCTTGGGGCTGGCCTGCCATGGACTTTCACCCCAAACACTTGCAAGAAAAGAAAAGGGAGGGAAGGGAGAGAGAAAGTTGGAAGGGAGGAAGGCAAAGTTGGAGGGATGGATGGAGGTACAAAAGAAGGAAGAAGAAAAGGAGAAAAACCAGGAAGGGGGGAAGGAAGCAAGGAATGTAGGAAATAGGGAGAGCACAAGGGCAGAAAAAGGACTGAGTCACTCAAACAAAAGGCAAGGGACACAAAGACCAATACAGGCCATAAAAGCTGTTTGAACGGTTTAGTCAGCTTTAGAAATTGAGTGACATCAAACTGAATGTTATTATGACTGGATGGAATCTTCCTACTAACCCCGCCTTGGCCTGGCCTAAACCAAATCAAGGGGTGGGTGGCATGGAGAGGAATTCTCTCTGGCTGGAGTGGGAGGGACCTAAACATGTGGCACTTGAGGATGCACTGGGTAGGGAAGGGGACAAGACTCCCCTGATGGGCAGTTGAGACAACAAGGCTCCTGGGAGCCCCTGATCATGGCTCCCACTGCCTTACGCACACCACCCACCATACGCTCAGCCCCTGAAGGGGCTCACAGTGGTCTGCTCCGTTGCCTGGTGCAGGTTGGAGTTCCTGACCAAACACCTGAGTGTCCACAGCCTGTGTTGGCCTGCCTGGGCAGGCTGTGGTTGTGGTGGCAAGAGCCAAAGCTGTCTTGGCGTGATGGAGGAGCCAAGGGCTGCCTCTCAGCCATACTAGTGGGTGGTTCTGGAAGAAGCACCCAGGGTTGTGGCAGCATTGTCCGAAGACATGAAGCCAGGCCATCTTCCTTATGGCTTTCCTTGGGAGTTGATGATGTGTACAGCTCTTGGATTTTTTGCTGTTCTCTCACTTTTCTGGAGAGCTTTTCAGTCGGTTAGTAGCAGGCTTTACGTGGGAAGAGAAAAAAGGCTGGCTCTAAATCTTGCTGGACTTATTCAGGCAAAATGTGGACTTCTTGATAAAGTGAGCCTTGTTGAAAAAGAACATAAAGGCTTAGACTCATCTTTAAAGGATTGCAGGTTTGAGAAGGGTTCAAGGGAAGCACAACAGCTGGAGGCAACCTACGAAAAGCTGCATAGGTCCGAATCCAGCCATGGCGTTGAAATGCTCTTTCTAGAAGAAGAGCTCAAAGCACAGAAGGCTAAACATGGTCAACAGGATGAAACGATGGCGCATCTATCAAGAGGGATACAGTCCCTCCAAGGTGAATCTGAATCCCTCAGATCACAAATAGCTGAAGCCAAAACAAACTGGAGACTCTTTCAAGTGAATGAGGAAGAACTGAAGCTGGCAATCAAAGAGGTTTTGAATGAAGGATCCCTACTTCCGCAAACGCAGAGACCAACAATACAAGGAGAAGCTGAAGCACACAGGGAACAAGGAGGTGTCCAATAGAAAGCAAAAATCATATTAGAGGACTCTAAAGTAGCTGGAGAACAAGTTCTAAGGGACACCGAAAATCACATGGAGTCTCTGAGTGAATGCTTGCTGAAGACGAAGGATAGATCTTCTCCAAGCCTGGGAGCCCAAAGGGATGGTGGTCACCTGAAACTGGGAAAGACGAGTGAACCCGAAATTGGTGCTCACTTGGAGGATGAGTCCAAAGGAGCTTTGAGGAACCTGGTTTATGGTGATAAGCTAAAGGCCTCCTTAGAAATCTTGGAAGGAGGAAGAAATCAAAAATGTACTTTCTCATCTGAAGTGGAGAAAACCACGGAAGACCTTACAGAACACCTTAAAAGTCTGCAGACTGAACAGGCATCCTTGCAGTCAAAAAATGCACAGCTGCAAAGTGAGAATGAGACCCTACAGAAGAACTTGAAAGTCATGATGGAACGCTATCAAGAAAATACGATGAAACTGCACAGGAAATTAAGAGGGGAGGAAAACTACCGGGTGGAGCAAGAGGAGAAACTTTCCAAAGTCGAAGAAAAGATGAGCCATACAATAAAAGAGCTGGAGACCTACAGAAAGAGAGCCCAATATCTTGAAGAACAATTGCAGAGTACCATTCATTCCTGTCTGGGGAAGATTATTTCCTCTGAGAAAGATGCACATGCCAGTGAGTTGGCAGCTCGGATTGCTGAAAGAAACCTCAGCTATTTCAGGAAACAAAATGCACGCAACAGACAAAAAATAACTGAGAAGGAGCTGAGATTTGAACTTGTAGGAAAAGATCCGTATGATGCACTGGATGTTTCCAACTCAGCAATGGGCAGAAAGCCTTCTCCGAATGGGCCATCACCAATAGGTCACCCTTCATCTGAAAGGAGACCTCCTCATTTTGAAAAGAGTGGTCCACTCACACTCTCACCTTTCACTCCAGTGGGAGGAGGAAGAGGGTCAAGGGGCCCTGGAGAATCCTCTGGACCATGCGACTAGCAGTAAAGGAAGAGAATCCAGCTGTCATAAGTTCACTGATTTTCAGAGAGCACCTTCTCAGACTGGGCCCCTCTCTCCTCCAGGGGAACAGGCCAGCAGGCTGATGATCCCTCCGCCAGGCCAACCATATTCTTCTGATGCACGTCTTCCTCTACAAAGGCAAGATAGGTTTTACTCAAATTGTGGTAGAGCATCGGGACCAGCAGAACACAGAATTCCTAATATGCCTCCTTTGGACTCTGATGTGCCTGATTCACCTCTCCATGCTGAAAACCAAGCAACTGGCTCTGGCTCTGTGTTGGCACCTTTCCCTCCAGTCAGAGGTGCCTTGTTTCCAGTTGACCCAAGGACTCAGTTCCTGAGAAGAGGACCTTTTTTTTCCTCCACCTCTCCCAGGAAACTTGTCTGGGAACCTGGAGATTATTTTCCACCTGACCCACCACCCACTCCATTTCCAATGTGATGTGTCTATGCAGGGAGGGGGTTTTCCTCACAATCTTCCCCCAACAGCTGGAATTCAGCCCTCTACACCCCCATTCTGAAAGTACAAGTGAGTTCCCTGAAGGGTTCCTTCCACCTGCAAATGAGCCTGTTACTCAACATCCAGAACCAAACAAGAAACCTCATGCTGTTGCTCTCTCTTCAAATGTAATTTGACTTATCTCTCATTTTTAGTTTTTAAGTAACTGCTTTTACATCAGTAATTGACTATACTTTGGCTCCAATTGAAGCTCAATGAAACAATAATTCTTAAGATAGTATTTTGTAAATAAAGATGGTTTACGTAGGAATCTTCTGAGTAAATTATTCCTATTTTATTTTATTCCAGAGAACAGCATTTAATCTGATGAAGCCACTCTTACATAAACAAGAATGGGAGTTCTAGGTACTTGTAATCTAGCTGATGGAAATATCTTTGAAACTCCCAAAAAAGAAGTGCATTTAGTATGACTGTAGCAAATGTAAAGTGACTTTGGGCTTAATGAAGAATTGTCACTGATTTAGAGACTGGTTGGGCATTTCAGCTAGTTTTTCCATATCAGAATAACTAGAGCATGGGAGGACTAAAGGAGAGAACACAACTAAACATGTCAGGGAAACAGGAGATCTCAACTACAAAGAAAAATGAAGACCTCTTGTTTATATTGGTTGCTTAAAACATTACATAGCTCTTGAGATACCATATTTCCTACATTAGATTCAAGTGAGTTATGAACTCCCATTTTCACCCCATATACAGATTGCACAATCACATTGTTTACACATCCACATTTTTACAAAATGCCATATTAGTAACTGTTGTATTCTGCTACCTTTTCTAGCCTCTACTATCCCCCCTCTCCTGCCCTCCCATCTTCTCTCTCTATCCCATCTGCTGTAATTTAACGCTTGGGAATTGGAAACCACACTTTAAACTCACTCTCCTCCCCTTTTTCCCTTCTGTCAAATTACTCATCATCTTCTTCTATTTCTCCTCCTCCTCCTCCTCCTTATACCTTTAATTCATTCATCATACACTCATGCATTGGTTCATTCATTCCTTTCACATATGGTGTTGGGGATCCAACTCAGGACCTTTGAAAGTGTGAAGCCAGCACTCTAGTGCTGAGCCAAAACCCCAGCACCTGTCTTTTTGATTTGATGACTGTTTGTATGAAATTCAGAATCGCATTCTGCTATGGTTTACTGATATGTGGATTGACCTAGTCCTTGTTTTCTGGGAGACTTTTGGAAAATATACATGAATTATTAGGAGATTGAAATGAAGAAACAAAGAGGAAATTCCCCAATTTCTTATTCTTAGAGTCCATACTCTGACTCTGCCTACCTACTGTAAAAACTTTTAAACCCTTACTCCCCATTTCTATATCATTGCCAACAAGTGAACATTCACTGCCCTACAACAAACCAGAGAACTCACATTGAACAATGTTTCCCCAGTAGAGACCAAGACACAATACTTATTAAAAAAAAATACCCTAGTTATGAGTTAGTAGGTAAAGCTTTATTTGAGTGTTAAATGTGCTCTAATTATGTGTTTGTGTGTTTGTTGATGTGTGTGGTGTGTGGGTGTGTGTGCTTGTGTGTGAAACAAGCACTGAGGTGTAAAATAAATGCAGGATTGCAATTCCTTCTTAAAAATAAGAAGCAACTTTATCACATTTGAAGCCCAGTGAAGAATCTGCCTGATACTTAACCTACAATTAATTGAAATGTGAAAAATTCAGGCCTCGAAAAACAAAGCCAACATACATACTGAATCTAATCAGTCTGTCTCACCTGTTTTCTAATCACTCCTTTCAATAAACCTAAATTGTCAGCATAAAACATCAGTTGTTCTAAACGAGTGGACGGATGTCCCCTGTCATGGGCTGTGTAAAACACATGGACGATCCGGCACTGATTGTTATCTAGAATGACTTCTGCCTGAACTACTATTGGAGAATTGTTGCTGATATACTGCGGTTCTTATACCAGTAAACTGGAATGAAGGTAATTTCAGGCTGCAAAGGAATAAATTGATTTTACTAACTGGTTTTTGGAAAACACTGCCATGAAAAATTATCAATATGTTCATAAAGGCATCTACATGTCTCTTCACAAGGGTTTTACTTAATGGGGGAGGTGGTGAGGTCTGGATATAACTGAACTGTCCATTAGTAGGTAGAACAATATCATGGGAATCAGAGTGCACATTCCGGTTTGACCTCAATCTAGGTAACATGGATTCATCTCTGTGTAATAGGCCTGCTTCTGAAAAACACAATGTAGAGCTCCAAAAGCAGAACGATACTTTCAGAATACCATGTTATGTTTGTAAATAGATAGACAGATAGATATACAGAAATCAAAAATCTGAAAACGGTCTGGAAGTGTACATTTCTATAACTTACAATGTCAGTAGTGGGGGATTAATAGCAGATCAAGAAGACTGTATCTGCATGAGAAATGGTTCAATTTTTGAAAGAGTTTTTTAAATGAAAATGGACAAAAAATTTAAAGGGTTACAGTAAGTGTTGAGGAGTGACTTGGCAAAAGGAGCACAGAGGTGAGAAAGAATTAAGTAGAGTTCAATAGAACCAGGTATAATTTCTGTACACATGACTCCATGAACAGGAGCAAAGGGGACACTTAAAGAAATCATAGGACTAAGGAGAGATCCGGATTAGGAGGGTTTGTACTAGTCTAGAAATGCTGACCTGAAAACCAACTAAAGTTTCAACTCCTTCTTTTGAGGAACATTAGCTGTGCCGTGCTTTTCAAAAATGACTTGTCATAACTGATTGATGCCCATGTTAGCAACTCTTCTGAAATTACGTTGTAAGTAGACTAATGTGAGAGTTTCTCTTTAGAGAGAATCAAATTACTTGCATAGGAAGTGGCAGCGGGTCTGGGGATGTTGTAGCTCAGTGGCAGTGACCTTGCCTAGCTTGGGGCTGGCCTGCCATGGACTTTCACCCCAAACACTTGCAAGAAAAGAAAAGGGAGGGAAGGGAGAGAGAAAGTTGGAAGGGAGGAAGGCAAAGTTGGAGGGATGGATGGAGGTATAAAAGAAGGAAGAAGAAAAGGAGAAAAACCAGGAAGGGGGGAAGGAAGCAAGGAAGGTAGTAAATAGGGAGAGCACAAGGGCAGAAAAAGGACTGAGTCACTCAAACAAAAGGCAAGGGACACAAAGACCAATATAGGCCATAAAAGCTGTTTGAACGGTTTAGTCAGCTTTAGAATTTGAGTGACATCAAACTGAATGTTATTATGACTGGATGGAATCTTCCTACTAACCCCGCCTTGGCCTGGCCTAAACCAAATCAAGGGGTGGGTGGCATGGAGAGGAATTCTCTCTGGCTGGAGTGGGAGGGACCTAAACATGTGGCACTTGAGGATGCACTGGGTAGGGAAGGGGACAAGACTCCCCTGATGGGCAGTTGAGACAACAAGGCTTCTGGGAGCCCTTGATCATGGCTCCCACCGCCATACGCACACCACCCACCATACGCTCAGCCCCTGAAGGGGCTCACAGTGGTCTGCTCCGTTGCCTGGTGCAGGTTGGAGTTCCTGACCAAACACCTGAGTGTCCACAGCCTGTGTTGGCCTGCCTGGGCAGGCTGTGGTTGTGGTGGCAAGAGCCAAAGCTGTCTTGGCGTGATGGAGGAGCCAAGGGCTGCCTCTCAGCCATACTAGTGGGTGGTTCTGGAAGAAGCACCCAGGGTTGTGGCAGCATTGTCCGAAGACATGAAGCCAGGCCATTTTCCTTATGGCTTTTCTTGGGAGTTGATGATGTGTACAGCTCTTGGATTTTTTGCTGTTCTCAGTTCCTGTCTGGGGAAGATTATTTCCTCTGAGAAAGAAGCACATTCCAGTGAGTTGGCAGCTCGGATTGCTGAAAGAAACCTCAGCTGTTTCAGGAAACAAAATGCACGCAACAGACAAAAATTAACTGAGAAGGAGCTGAGATTTGAACTTGTAGGAAAAGATCCCTATGATGCACTGGATGTTTCCAACTCAGCAATGGGCAGAAAGCCTTCTCCAAATGGGCCCTCACCAATAGGTCACCCTTCATCTGAAAGGAGACCTCCTCATTTTGAAAAGAGTGGTCCACTCACACTCTCAACTTTCACTCCAGTGGGAGGAGGAAGAGGGTCAAGGGTCCCTGGAGAATCCTCTGGTCCATGCGACTATAAAGCCCCAACTCTGATTACTTCTTTAAATTGAAGAATGGATTATTGAACTAGAACTAACTTCAATGAAGTTGCTTTTGGGTGATTATGAGGGTTACCTGGGGTAGGATTTTTGTTGTTGTTGTTTGTTTGTTTGTTTTCCCCAGTGCTGAGTATCAAATCCTGGGTCTCACACATGCCAAGCAAGATCTCTACCACTGAGCCACATCCCCAAGCTCTTGCTTTTGTTGTTGTTGTTGTTGTTGTTATAATAAAAAGACTTAAGACAGATTTAGAAACTATTGTTGGATATATAAGGTTACTGAATCCAAGAGTCAGATTATTTGTTAACAAATCTTTGAAAAGACCATTTTAGAAAGCAATTCAGGGCTTTCCTGTAGCAGGGCAGACACTAGATAAAGAAAACTGCTGAACAAAACAAGTAAAAAAAAAGCTGGATTAGAAACATAAAATTGTCTATTTAAGTGCTTCACTGGACTGGGAGGGAAAGAAGGATTCCCCAGAGGCCAAGAACAGAAAAGCAAAGTTCCTGGGAAACATTCTTCTGAGATAAGAGACCTTGAACTTGGGCACACAGCTGTTCAGAGTGGGCTCCTGAGCTGTAGGGGTGCAGAGGGTGCTCATTGGTCATCCCCACACAAAGTTGAGACTCTCTGTGCAAGAAGCAAGGAGAAATAAATCTAGAGTATTGACAGAAAGCAAACGAAAAGAGCTCTGGGCAAAGATAGGGAGTAAAAAACCTTCCCCTGAGCATTCGTAACAAGGCAACCTTCACCTTCCTGGGTGTGCAGTCTGCATTCTACCTGTAGGATCTTAAAATACTTTCAAAATAAGATTTAATATAAAGTAGGATGAGAGAGTTTAAGGTTGTGCCTTTTTACAAATTGAAATGCAATTCTTTAAAATCCTTTCTTTTCTTTATTATAGTGGTACATTTAATTAAAAAATACATGAAAAAAAAACAGAAAATGTAGAAAAGAAAAAAAAAACAGGAGATTTCAACAAACTCTACATATTCTGAATTAATAAGAAATTGAAGAGTTTTAGGAACTGCAGGCAAGGAGTGCCATGGTAGCAAAATGCTTAAAGTTCACACAATTTAAAGAGTGACTTGTTTTAATTATTGACCTGTTTTTATTTTAAATATTTTTGGGGGGCTTTCATATGAGAAAAAGGAAATGAAGCTATAGGGGGATACTTGGGACCAGGTGATGGTATTAACCTCATTAGTTTACTAAATTAATAACAATCAATAGTTTTTTTAAACTGATATCAATATTCAAGCTCAGCGGGACTGATACTAGACTTTCCCTGGACTTAAGTCAAACACTGAACACTGGGGCCTGGCGCAGTGGCACACACTGGTAATCCCAGTGGCTCAGGAGGCTGAGGCAGGGGAAAATCAAGTTAAAAGCCAATCACAGCATAAGTGTGGTGGTAAGCAACTCAGTGAGACCCTGTCTCTAAATAAAATACAAAAAAGGGTTTGGGATATGGCTCTGTGGTTGAATGCCCCTGAGACCAATCCCTGGTACCCTGCCAGAAAAAAAAACAAACAAACAAACAAAAAAAACACATTTGACATGGAAGATCTAAAAAGCTACTAGATAAATAGGCTAACGCATCAGATCCTGGTACGCACTGAGGTCACTAGGGGAGAAGTAACATAAAGGGAACAATTATCTTGACATATCAGTGTTTTCCTCTGACAGTCAACCTCAGTCTTCCAGATGTTCAAATTTGCTTTATTTGTCCAAAGGGAACCAAGGAAGTCCACAAAGCACATTGTTTAAATAGGCTCCATATTTTATCCAAATTGATTTGTCCCCTATGCCATTCTTTGCCTGATCTATATTTCTTCTTGGAAACATCCCTCCTATATAGTATATCAAGTGATTCAAGCACTGCCATAAATTTAGCTATTGAGAGACAAGTAGATGAGACTGACACTTACCAATGCCTAAATAATTAGTATCTGGATGATGGGAACAGGGCTTGGTAGTGAGACTGGAACTATTTTAAGTCTCTAATAAGGATATCTCAGCATGACTCCTTTCAAACTATGAAAATAGGTCTCTATAGTATTTTATTAACCATAAAGGCACTTCTTCCACATGTCAAAATTAATCTTATTTTTTCTGAAGAATGACTTCAATAGAAAGAGTCAGAGCTCATCTTCTTATTTCTAAGCCAGCCTGTAATAAGTGGGAGGATGATTTTTCCTCTAACTCAAGGTACACTCACCAAAAACTGGTAAAAAATATATACTGCATTGAAATTTAAGAAATAACATAAAAAGGAGTATATCTTAAATTATAAACATTTTTGAGAGAATAGTTATTGGCTGCCTCCCCTGAATAAGTTCTCAACCTTGTTCCTTTTTAACAGGAACCCAAATTTCTAAGTCAAAAGGTCTGGCTGGAATTGAACTCTCCCAAGAATCCAAGGGTAGGATTATTATCAAGGATTATTAATCAACACTTATTGACATAAGCCTTGACTGGTTTATGTCAATACATCCTTCTCCCAGCCAGTGTGAGTGGCCTTTTGGAGGAATTCTGGGGAAAAATGTATCTTATCTTTTCTGTGGAAGCTGCCAAAAGAATACAAAAGAATACATTCTCCAATCTCCAGCCTTTTTAAGTCATGAAGAATTCCAACCTTTAAATGGAAGATAAGATGGAGAAAAGCAAAAAGCACCCTAGTGACATGGGTAAACCACTAGATCAATCTATGCCTGAAGTCTTAACCTATCATGGAACTTCTTGGTTAAATAAACTGATGAGCTCCTCTTATTGTTGTAGTTAGTCTGAGCTGGGTTCTCTGTTATCTTGCAAACAATTGAATCCAGTCAATTATTAATGGAGGTTGAAACCTCCAAGGTAGGTAGGTTTCAAAAGTCCAGACTTGAATATAATTATCCAAGTATCTTAGAGATTCACAACTTAATTAGACAGTGTAGGGCATCTTACTCAACTGTAACTTGGTGTTTTGTAAAGTTGAATCTATTATGAAGAAAAGATTTCTAACAATAACATGTAGAAAAATCTATTACTGATTCCAGAGTGCCAGATTTTGTTAAAAAGAATTCACTGTGGGAAGAGTGAAGGCTCATACCTCTCCATCCATGATAATGAATAGGCAATGAAAAAAGAAAGAAAAAAGACCAAGTATATTATTTCCTTCATTATCTTCATGGTAGCTTTCAAAGTCTCTATCACAAAATGTTAAATCCAAGAGCACAGTTGGCTGGTTGACAGAAAGATTGGTTGGTTGATTGGAAGATTTGAAAAAGAAAGATAGGGATTCACAGAAATAGTTTTTGCACATCCAAGTTAAAGCAAAGAATTCTTTCCCACTTTTCCTTCTGAACGCCAGCAAAAAAGCAGCACATGTAGAGATTTCCTCCATGTACTATCCACTTCTCCATTGGTCCATGTAGTCTCTACCCCCTGGCTCAGTTCCCCTTTCTTTCATGCAGGTGGTAACACTGGATTCCCAACAGCCATGATTATTTACAACTAGTCTGTACTTACTGGCTTCTATTTATTGCACAAGGAAAAAACTCCTAGTCCAATGAGTCAACCAATATATTTTCTAGAAATTTGGATTTGAAACGAAGAGGTTGTCAAATTACTATGCCTACTGAAGCTGAACTGGAACATACAAAATCTATAGGACTGAGCAGGTAGGCTAGGAAATTAAGAAATCAAGTATTCAGTGGTATATTATAATAAGAAGAATTCAAAGAGCTATCAGTCACTCTGATAAGCCCTTTTTACATATGTAACCTGCTTAACACTCAGAATTACCAGTGAGGAGACTACTGTTATGTCTCCTTTACAGATAAGCAGATGGAGTGGTTAAGCAAATTATCTAAGGCCAGAGGGCTAATGTCAGAGGAAAGGTTTAAATTTGAACCATGTGACTTTAGACCATTTGTTTTGAATTTCTAAGTCCCATCCCTGGTGTCATTTTGTGTCTGAGTTTCAGATATAGCTCAGTCTTTCAATCCTAAAAAACCAACTAGGTTTTGCTTTTTGTTTTGTAGACCTGGGGATTGAACCCAGAGGTGCTTTACCAATGAGCTACATCTCCAACCCTTTTTATTTTTATTTTGAGACAGGATCTCAGTAGATGGCTGAGGCTGATCTAGAACTTCCGATCTTTCTTCCTCAGCCTCCCAAATTGCTGGGATTACAGGAGTAATAAAATTTCTCTTTTCGCATGAGTTGGTTTCTGCTTGGAAAAAAAAAAATGTCTTAAGGAGAACATTACTAACAATCAGGGATCCACATTTATAGTTCCCAGGAACTCAATAAGCAGTGAGTAAATGGGTAATCGAACATCACAGAGCTCCCTCTGCAGTGGGCTTCTGGGCATCTTAATTCACGAGGAATCTGGACTCTGTGTTGCTGAGCAATGCATCCTGTTTCTGCTCTGTATGCAGCAGATGCTCCGACCCTGGGCATTTTGATGGTAGGTGGATAATTTCCTGGAACTGAAAGCACAGACAATACCCTCCTCTGCAGGCTTGGCATTTTGAACTACAGATGTAGGGCTCAGTCAATAGTTAGAATCCAGGGGGAAATTACATTGAGATTGAATTTTTGAAAAACAAAGCCATACTACTTATGGCAAGATTAAGTCAAGTCTGAGAATTGCGCTTTGATATCAAGCAAATCTGAATTCCAGCCCCGGCTAGTTCCACTCTGAACAGTTTTGTGACATTGCCCAAGCTTCTGAATATTTCTCTAAGTTTTAAGCATTTTTAAAATATTACCTTGGGAATTGAAAAAGTAACCCAAGAAAATTAAAACAAAACAAAACAAAAAAACTATATTTCCCCCAGAACTAATTGTCATTACATGTCAGCATATTTACCCCTCTGTGCCACTTTATTATTAGTATTAGTATTAGTATTAGTATTGCTTATTAGACTACTTGGTTAAAAAAATCACACAAAGCTGTTTATAAAAATGATACATGTTCATTACAAGGAATTCAAACAATGCAAAAATTAAAAGGAAGACTTATTTTTATCACCAGAATTCTGCCATCCATAAATTACTATTATTTATATCAGAAAATTTTCTAGGTAGATATGCACTGATAGAGGGGTGACCACATACATAATTCATGTTTGATAAATAGATTTAGATAGATGGATAGAAATATTTTGCTAAAATCTGATCTGCTTTAGATGGTTTTAAAAATAAAGGGTTAAATTTAAAAATTTGGCTTTCATTTAAAAAGAATAATATATTTTAAACAGTGAACTGCAAGGATACTAAAAGCACTAGTACTTTTAACTTCTAATTTTCCTCTGTTTTTTTTTTCTATTTTAAGTGCCCATATCCTGGCTGATGCTTATGCAAAATTTCTCACACTCCCCCTACAACTGGGTTGCTTCAATTTCAGAAAGAAGATCCAGAGATCATGCATGTTCTTAAAACTAATCAAATATGTAGAAAATAAAATTTTGTCATTTTAACCATTTTGAAGGATACAATTCAGTGGCACTTAGTATATTTATATATTGTGCAAACACCTTTATCTGAGTCCAAAACATTTCACTACCGCAAAAGAAGATTCTCTATAAGAATAATAAATTCCCTCCTCACTCTCTCCTTCCTCCTTTCTGACAACCATTAGTCGGCTTTCTAGATTTGTCTATTATGAGCATTTTCTATAAATTGAATTATGCAATATGTGAGTTTTTTGACTGTCTTTTACTTAGCATTCTTTCAAAGTTCATCCATACTGGAGCTCATATCATTATTTCATCTATTTTATGGATGCATAATATTCCACTGGCATTTGCAAAAAAAGATCATGATGTCTTCACTCATCAAAAATGGGTTGATGGGTATATGATAAACAGAGAAGAAAATGACTGTCCACACAAAATACACAAATACATTGTGAAAAATATGCTGATGAGGGGATTATAATAGGGAAAAATTAAGTTGTTCTGCTAAACATAAAGATCCACAGGCTCTTGAAAATAAGCAGGCACAATGGAAGTAGAATATGATTAATGGTGAAATCAAAGATTCCCCAATAATCCATGAAATTCAACAAACACCAAGACACACTAGGTTTAGAAACAAAATTAAATTTCTTTGGCAGAGAGTCATGGCATACTGTGACTCTCTAAGGGGAAGTATAATAAACGGCTTTTCCCAATTGCGTATGACCAAATTTCTTCATCTCTAATCTTCTGCTTCCCCACTGTAAAATCATGATAAAAACGAGATAACAAATATAAAACCAACCTGAAAAGGAAACGGGTCACACACAGACAAGATGAAGTGGTCAGCACTCTGTGCTCTACCTTTGCCATGCAAACCGAGTGTGGTCTGGACATTCCTCATCTCCCCGTCAAAACGACACCACATGTCTGGAAGAAGAAGGTCCTCTCCTGATCTCAGATGGAAGAGCTTACCTTTTTTTTTCTTTGCTGCTAAAAATATCTTCTTGAGGCCCTCTTCTAGGGCTGCCATCTTAATGCCAGACAGGACATCAGAGCAATCATGGTGCTGAGCCACTACCAAGGCTAACTAGAAAGAACAACCATTAGATGGATGACATGAGACAGTTCCACTGTCAACTCAGTGACCTGCCATAGCCTTTTATGGACCACTTAGGCTTTGGCTCCATCCCCCCGGCCCCTTCTTTGGTTACAGAGATTGAACCCAGGGGTGCTTAACCACTAAGCCACATCTCCAGTCTTTATTTTTCATTTTGAGACAGGGTCTTGTTAAGTTGCTTAGGGCCTTACTAAATTGCCGAGGTTAGCTTTGAACTTGTGATCCTCCTGCCTCAGCCTCCTGAGCTGCTGGGATTACAGGTGTGTGTCACTGCACCGGGTGGCTCCATCTCTTTTGTATGCTCTGCTTGCACAGCAATGTGTGATTATGTACTCATCATAACTTGTATTTGTGGTAACGAGAATTTCTTCCTCTTTTCATGATATGTTAAAAACTGGAATCTAAAACTTGTACTTTCTAAATGTTCTCATAGGTAAAGAAAAATTACTCTTAGGAGTAGATAGGATTTTAGAGGTTCTCACGATCCAGTCCTCTGACACTAGAGTTAGGCTGCCTGCTTGTCCTGAGAACCATTTCTGTCTAGACAATCTCTATGAAAACAGATGCTAAAGATCCCCCACCTCCAACTAATGGGGGAAGCTGGAGAGTTCAGGGAGCTTCTGGAGCCAATGTGAGACACAACGTTCCACACCGTGAACAGTTTCCTGAGTAACTATATTCTGAAATTCTCATGCATGGACATTATGTTGTACACCCTCTGCCTTTTGTTCTTATTTTAGAAATTCCTGAATGAACCAATAAACCGGAAACCACTTTGTTGCTAGTCACACACACCACCAATATGAAGAGAATGAACCTCTTTCAGCCTGGTTTCTAAATTTCTTAAGTGTAAGTTTTGGTTCAAAATTTGGATGTGGAGGGGCTGGGGATGTGGCTCAAGCGGTAGCGCGCTCGCCTGGCATGCGTGCAGCCCGGGTTCGATCCTCAGCACCACATAAAAACAAAGATGTTGTGTCCGCCGAAAACTAAAAAAATAAATATTAAAAAAATTCTCTCTCTTAAAAAAAAAAAAAAAAATTTGGATGTGGACTCAGGTCTTGGAGAAAACTATCGGTGTGGTAAATAAATTCACTACAGGTATTCCAAATGACAGACAAGCAAGCAAGAGATACTTAAGGTGCAAAAGGAGGATTCTGATGTAAGCAGAGAAGTGTTGTACTGGTTCCTTTCCTCTGCCTGTGGCTGGCCAGCAAACACAATCTTTTACAGAAACTTTCATGTAATAAATGATGAAACCCCCAGAGTTTTGAGACATATTTTCTTACTCTTCAGTAAATGTTTACTGAGCATTTCCTAGGAGCCGATACTATGTGGGATACTAAGGATAAAAAAGTCCCTACACACGAAGGGGCCTGGAGTCTAGGCCAGGGGATGATAAGGAAGCAGGGGACAGCGCTTAGGGGCTGTGATACTCAGAAGGCTGGGGGATGGCGAAGTGGTGTGGGGGCCAACCTGCTTGTTATGGGATGGACCCTGCTCCCCCAAATCCATGTTTTGAATTTAGGGTACTCCCAGTACCCCAGAATGTAACTACACATGGACAAAAGCCTTAAAAAGATTTATACTGACAGTAGAATGAATTGCAGATAACTTTCCTATGTTCATACATGAACACATAACCAGTGTAACTCCACACCATGAACAACCACAAGAATGGGCAGTTACAGGGCTGGGGATGTGGCTCAAGCCTTAGCGTGCTCACCTGGCATGCGTGTGGCCCAGGTTCGATCCTCAGCACCACATACAAACAAAGATGTTGTGTCTGCCGAAAAACTAAAAAATAAACATTAAAATTCTCTCTCTCTCTCTCTCTCTCTCTCTCTCTCTCTCTCTCTCTCTCTCCCTCTTAAAAAAAAAGAGTGGGCAGTTACACTCCATGTATGTATGACATGTCAAAATACATTCTGTCACGTAAAATAAAAAGAAAGAATGGAGATTATTAAGTTAAAATGAGGTTATTATGGTGGGCCCTAATCGAAACTGGCTTGTGTCCTCTGAAGAACACAGTGAGAAGGTGGTCATCTGCAAGTCAAGGAGAGAAGCCTCAGGAGAAACCCACCTACCGACACTCTAATCCTGGACTGGTGGCACCCAGAGCTCTGAGAACATACGTATCTAGGGTTAAGCTGAGTGCCAATCTGAGGCACTGTTATGGCAGCCGTAGCAAACCACTCGCATACTAGAGATCTTGGCCAGCAGGGGCAGGAAAGGCTTTAAGAGAAATTATTGGGAGCCAAATGTTAGTTCTGATTAAAAGATGTGTTTTTGTTTTTAAACTTACCAGATCTTGCCCTGTGTTTCTTGACTCTTTATCATCAATAGGGAATAAAAGGACACCTCCCAAACTCAAGTTTGAGATTAAAAAAAGAAAAAAGAACAAGAGAAAGAACACTCAGTCTCACATGGACCACTGAAGGAGAATTACTCCGAACCCTACTGTGCCTGCTCTTCCAAATCCAGTTAGGTCTAGGACCTTACCTCTGCCAGTCATTCGTAGCCTTTTCTCACTCCCCTGTTCTCCTGACCTCGGTCACCGCCTTAGCCAGGTTCTCATCTGCTTCCCTCCTGAATTTTTCATGTTCTGCTAACTCAGTATTCCCCAAACGTCACCAGCCAAGTGCCCTACAGGCAACGGAGAAGGAAAGCAAGTGCTAGAGGCATCTCTGGGTAGGGAGGTGTGGAGGACTTCTATGAGCCTGAAATGCCTTTGGAAGTCTTAGTGTTTGTCTCACATCATTCAAATTCTGCATTCTACTACGGCTACCTATTTGCATGTTTTCCTACCCCATACAAATCAAATCAAACTGACATTCTAGGCAGATGTGCTCCTTTAATTCTGGGCTCTACATAACCCAGTTTAAACTATTTGTTTAAACTAAAAAGGTAGATATCTTGCACACCCAAATCTTTTAATTCTAAAATATTGGCTCTGCTACATCATTTTCTTTTTAATTTTTTTTTCTAGGTGACAATGGACCTTTATTTATTTATATGCAGTGCTGAGAATCGAACCCAGTGCCTCACATATGCTAGACAAGTGCTCCACCACTGAGCCCCAGCCCCAGCCCTGCTATGCCATTCTTCTGATCAGGCTTCCTGTATGTCTAGCCGTGATCCACTGGATGTTGTCCTACTTAGAACGTATCCCCTAGACAAGCCATGTATGGTCTTCAATGATGTGGCCAACCTTCCCTTTACAAGTGAACTCTGCTGTTCCTTGGCCTATGCCTGGCCCATGCGTGGGGACTGTGCAATGATTTGGGAACAGTAAATACTATAGGGATACCAAAAAGAATGTGAAACTGTTAGGCATCTCTTGCCATTCTATCTACCTATTCAAATTCAACCCATCTTCCCAGACCCCAGATAACTCTTACCATTCCAGGAAGCCTTGTTCCAGTTCCACCTACTCTGATCTAGGCTATTTAAATCCTTCTTCATGGGGCTGGAGCTATAGCTCAGTGGTAGAGCTTGCCTAGCATGCATGAGGCACTGGGTTCAATCTTCAGCACCACATAAAAATAAAAAAATAAAGTAAAGGCATTCTGTCCATCTACAACTACAAAAAAAGATTAAAAAATATAAATCCTTCTTCAGAAAAGAGTGTACACCTTCCAACTCCATTTTCTTACTGACCACTTTTACCTTAAATCTATACAACCAGGTGACAGTCCTCACATTCCTCAAAGTGCTCCAAGGTCATGTGACTGATCATGGGTTGAATCCAGTGGCCTTTTCCCAATTCTTTTTTTTTATTGGTTGTTCAAAACATTACAAATCTCTTGACATATCATACTTCATACATTAGATTAAAGTAAGTTATGAACTCCCATTTTTACCCTGTATACTAATTCAGAGTCTGACACTGTAAACCACTTTGCCTTCTTAATATTCTCTCTTCCCTTACAAAGGTTGAGCAGCATCCCTAATCCAGAAATCCCAAATCCTCCCAAATCCCAAATTTTTAACAGTGTTATGATGCCACAAGTGGAAAATTCCACATTAGACCTCATGTGATGCACAGTGCACTAAAAATAATGTATGAAACTACCTTCAGGCTATGTCCATTAGTTTTATGTGAAATATAAGTGAATTTTGTGTTTAGACCTGATCCCATTCCCAAGGTATCTCATTAAGGTATACAAAATATCCAGTTTTTAAAAAAATCTGAAATACTTCAATTTAAATAAGCAAAACCTTTACTTCAAAATACTACATTCTCAAGGTTCTCTTATTTTTCTGAAAATTCTTACTGTCTCCTCTTCGCTCCAAAAGTTTTCCACATACTGTTCTCTGCCCTCTCATTTCTCCAACACGATTTCCAACAGGGACCTCAGTCGGCACCTCTGGCTCTGACTGCTCCTGGGTTCTCTGCACATTTCTGCTTTTGTTTTGAATCCTGCCAAGTCAAGATCTAGATCTGGGTTGGCTGTTTCAACACACACCAAACCCTTCTTTCAGCAATGTGTTTTACATCCTTATTTTTCTCTTTACTTTAGAGAACTGGGCAAAAGAATTAGGAAAACCAGTCTCTAAGATATCTGGAGGGCCCTTCTTTGTTGGACAAGGTCCCGAGACTGCTCAACCGCAGAAAATGACCTCAGTGATCATCTTACTCTTGCTGACATGTTGCAACCTTGCCACGTAAAGGTGGTGGCTTTTTCCCTTCTGTGTGACAAAGGACAATACTTCTTAGTCTTCTAAGTTCTCCTAGTCCCAAACAGCCTTATTTCTGTCTCCAAGGAGTGTTGTACCCAGGCTCTGCTGACCTCATAATCCACCTAGCACAAACCTGACCCACCACCCACCAGTTTTAATAGTGTGTTGCATTTCTCTCCTATAGCTCTCTGACATTTTTATGGGATATTCCCTTATGAAGATGACATGAGTTGGATGAAACAATCTTTATTCTAATACTTGAAGATGCAGCAATTGACATTTTTCAAAATACCTACATTATCTTCACTGTAGTCCCACAGGGTAGGAGTGACAAAGTATGTACCTTACAGATGAGAAAACAGGCAGAGAGATGACAGAATTCCGATCCCAATTGGCTCTCCTAAGTCTTCTTGAGGGCTAGCTAACCCCAATACCATCCTGAGTGTCTTTTCCTGTCTTATTCCATTGTTCTGTTTCTTACCTTTCATTTTTCCTGCCAGCTCATATTTTTTTCTTGGCTCAGCTGATCGTGCTTCCAGAGCCGTGACTAAGCCACCTCTGCCCCAGCGGCCAGAGTCATCTGGCGGAAGAAAGAAAATTTTCATCTGTAAGAGGCAAAGTCAAGCCCACAATTTAGAAAAACAAAATCACACAAGATAGGCTTGTAGAAGAATGATTTTTTCAAAGGGAAGGAACGATATATCTGATCTCCTAAGAGAATCATAGTTGGATTCCCAAATATGTTCAGGTTTTCTGAAAGATACACCTGGTCATCATAACAGAAAGGC
This sequence comes from Callospermophilus lateralis, assembly GCF_048772815.1. Classification (NCBI taxonomy): domain Eukaryota; kingdom Metazoa; phylum Chordata; class Mammalia; order Rodentia; family Sciuridae; genus Callospermophilus; species Callospermophilus lateralis. The sequence continues at coordinate 279,096 of NW_027512681.1, read as the reverse complement.
AGCTCAAAAATGAGTGTTAAGAAGAAGCAGAAATCTCTGGTGGGTCTATAACTCTGGAGAGTGGAGAGTGGATGGAACACGGCAGTGACAAGCACTGTTAATACCACAGCATACAACTCCCGTTTTACAAGCAAGGAAGAGAAAATGTTGAATGACTGATTCAAGCTCACACTAATGGAGCTGGGTGGCACCTGATATTTATACTCATTCACACCACAACTACTCATGTACCTGTACCACACGTCAGACGACATTCTAGGTATGGGGTGATACAGTGAGCACACATGCACACACACAGTCCTCTTCCATTAAGCTTATATTCTAATGCAACGAGACGGTCAAAGACACACGTTAATACACCAGGAGGGAATAAAGGTTAAGTAGTGTAGAAATAGGACAGGGTAACAGAGGCAACATACAGACTGTTTTACAAGCAGACATTTGAACAATGCTTGATGGAATTATTTGGGAAAGTAGGGTTCCTGGCAGAGGATACAGAACATGCAAAGGTTGTCAGGGGAACACACAGGGAGTTTCTCAGAGAATACAGTTTTCTTCTAAAATGCAGCCTTATTTCACCCTCTTAAAAAATTTGTGCAGAGGATGAGACAGATATTGTCCCATTAACATAGATTAGGAGGCTGACACTCAGGGAGAGTGGGTAACTTAACCAGGTAAACCGAAGAGCTGATTCTATAAGCCATGCATTTCTGGCCACATGACAGTGCACTGGGACCAGCCCTTAAGCCATGACTGTGCCTCATCCTCTCCCTTTCTTGGCACCATGAAGACGAGGCACCCTCCCTGTCCCACACCACTTCTCGTACCTACACAATGCACAATGAAGGCGTCCTCAGCCTGGGCCTGAGGGTGTGTGATGTCACCGATGACGTACTTGATGGAGGCTGGGTCTGGGTCTTCGCAGCCTAGCTTGGCAGCACCCCTGTCTTCCTCATCCTCCAGGTCTTCAGGCTCACTCTCCTCAGAGGGCAGGCAGAAGGACTGGTAGTTGTTGGACTTCCACCAAGCCACCCTTCAATAGGCCAGAGAGAAGAGAAAAGTGACCTCTCCTTTGAGCACATTCTGCACTGCTATTCCAAATAGTAACTGCCAAGTGAGATGCAATCACAAACTCACCGACTGAAGTTTTCTGCTCAACTGTGAATAAACAAGTTTTAGTGATCAGCCCAACTGTCTCTTTATTACACTTCAATACTGAGCAGCCACCAAATGTCCCTGTTTTTAAGTACATGACTAAAAGGGACTGTTCAAATAAACAATTCCTTGTCAACTATAATAAAATTTTTAGAATTTCTTGTTTCTCTGCTTTAGGTACTCAAGACTTCTCACTAAAGTGGACTCAACGTTAAAGCTGAATCTTTGAAAAAGTGTTCTGTGGAGTCAGGCGTGGTGGTGCACACCTGCGATCCTAGCTACTCCGGAAGCTGAGGCAAGAGGATCACAAGTTAGAGGCCAGCTGGATAACTCAGTGAGAGCTGGCTCAAAATGAAAAAGAACTGGGGAAGTAGATCGTGGTAGAGTGTCCCAGGTTCAATCCCTAATCCAAAAAAAAAAAAGTATTCTGTTACCAACAAGAACTACCAGGTTGATACTTTTTTGAATTTTTAAGTGATGTTCAATTGTGGAATCCTTTGCCAACTGTGATCCTCAGCTTGGTTAGTAACACAGACATACTTTTTTTCCATCAAAAATATATTAAGGGCTTGGGGATATGGCTCAAGCAGTAGCGCGCTTGCCTGGCATGCACAAGGCGCTGGGCTCGATCCTCAGCACCACATAAAAATAAAGATGTTGTATCCACCAAAAACTAAAAAATAAATATTTAAAAATTCTCTCTCTCTCTTAAAAAAATATTAAATTTCCCATATGAATATCCTTCCCTTCTCCACAATCCAGCAGAGGAGACGAGACCTACGTAACTGGAAACCACAGTACTTTATGGACATACTTTTTCTTATGTTCAGCCTCTTCCTTTGCCCTCTTCTTTTCCTCTATTATCCCTTTCTCTTGGCTGCTGCTTCTTGTCTTCTTTTCTGTCTTTCCTCCAGTTCTTCTGGGCTCAGAATCTGCTTCCTTTTGGTGGACCCCTCCACTAGGCCTGGGATAAGAACCTGTGGGAAAGACAGGACCACAGCCCAGAAGGTCAGAGACGTCCTATCCTCTCACGTCTCCTTCACCCTGAAGCACACTCTACAGAGGTGACTCGCGTGGGATCTCACAGAGCACAGCATCCCTGTGTGGTGGGCACTGGCCGCCAGGTAATCCAATTTAACATTCATATTTTGCATTGCACTGGCACGGCGCGCAAAGCACTAGCATGGCTGCTAGTCATTTTGATTCATCTCATTAGTAATAAGGTGCTTACTTTTTTCTTTGATTGAAAGCATACACCGTAGGATGGGATTTAAAGTTTAAATAATTTTAACACGAATCTTTCTACAAATGTACAATTCCTTTTAATACAGTATTTTAGCATGATTATCTTAATGATAGCTAACATTTAGAAAATACATTTTAAGCACAAAATACTGTGAACATTACATGTATCGGTTATGATTGCCATCATCTCTTAATGAAACAGGGTCATGATTATCAACAGCAGGATATGGTATTTTGATGTAACATGGTGATCCCTTTAGGGTGGCTAGAAGAGGGACAGGCCTACTTTTACCTGTATTAAATGGTATAATATACTCAGCTTGTTAATGTTTTTTATACTATATTTTTATGTAGGGTTTAGTTAATTTGCTATATTTTAACAGACACTTATTTCTTAACAAATCATCCTAAGATATAATTTTTTGGAATTATGATTTCACAAAAATTAACAGCTCTTACAATGCCTTTATTTCGGAGTAACCGGCCTTCTTGACTTGTTTTCTCCAAAAGGGTTTTCTGAAGATTCACCAGTTGTTCAAATGATTTTCTGTCTTCCTTACTGGCCTCTTTAGAATAATCTTTACCTTTGAATAAGTACATATGGCTTTCTAAGAACATAAAACACAAAGTGAGAAATGTTAAGACATTGAAAGACAGGTTAATGCTATTCAAAGCAATAACTAGGTGAATAAGAGAATAGCCCTTACTCTGAAGGGCAAAGACCAGCTTGTGATGAAGGCATTCCATTTCCTGTTGCACTACACTGATAAGTTTGGGTTCTACATATGTTCACTTTTCAAAGGACAGAGCATTGGCTTAAAACCCTTTCGGGTCTATCCAAGATGATATGGGAATCTCTGCTGGATCCCTCTACCCTGCTGAGTCTCAAATCACTCATTCATTCCACAACTATTCCCAGTGTAAATCTCACTGACTTTTAAGAACCGCTAATAAAATCTCTACTTTTTAATCCCAAACACACTTTTAATACTCTTTTTTCCCTTTTTCTATAATATTAAAAGGAACAAGTAGCAATTCTATGAAAAAATGAAAAAAAAATCACAAAAAAATAATCCCTTGGATTTATAATATTCTTTACAGATCTCACAAAGCATCTTCATGTTTTTTACATCAATCATGTTATAGCTAACCCCACTTATGAAAGGGGAAACTGAGACTCACACAGGGATTAAATGGTTTCAACTCTTTCTGCTACAAAATGAACATGGCAGGTTTTTCTAATTCTAAGATCAATATGTTCTTTTCAGTAGATTAGTGTGTATGGAAAAGTAGAAAAAAGCTTGCAAATAATCATGGCAAAAACAATAAGAACAGTAGTATAATCTTTTTTCTTTCTTTAATTTTTGCAGTGCTGGGGATCAAACCCAGGGACTCACAAATGCTAGGCAAGAGCTCTGACACTGAGTGGCACCCCCAGCCAATAGAATATTCTTAAGTAGCACTTTATGCTATCAGAGCAATTTCACATCTAGTATCACATTTGATTTTTGCAGCTGTGTAAAAGAGTAAAGCAGACATTAATAGCACCATTTTACAGATGAAGACACTAAGGCCCAATGAGGCTAGGTGGTCTGCCAAGATCATGAATCAAGTGATAACCAGGCAAGACTAGTAAACACAGACAGGTAGAATAATAAGTCAAAAGTAAAATGTATGTAATAGCACATGTTACCAAATAATGTATTTTCACAGCATTATGAAATCAGCTACAAGTATGTTTTCCCCAGAGAGTATGAAAGCAAAACATTTTCATTCTCAAGAGATCAACTGCTTCACACTTGTACCCAAATCTAACCAGCCATAATTCTAATTGGCATTTGCTAATTAAATCAGCAGGGGGCTCTCAAAGAGGCACTCTATCAACAAGTAGAAAAAACATAAAGGGCTGAGAAGTTTCAATTATGATCAACATTATGTAGTATCATACTGCATGAAATTCTCAGCTTACCATATAACTGTGCTTTTTAAAAAACTTGGCATTAAAGATAAAGCTACCTTACTTTATACTTAATTGTGAATGGGCTGCTCTAACTACTCCTCTTTCATATTCCTTTGTTATTTTTAACCATGCTTTATGTCTTCACTCTGTTTTGAAGAGGCAGCTGGAGCCCACAGGTCTAGACCCTCATGTGGGTCCTGCCAGAGGAACCATCTACCACAAAGAGAATCAAGACAGTCATCGAAGACAACATTCCAAATTTTAATCCAACTAGAGAATCCAACAGTTAAACTGTCTGCAAAAATGTAATTTTTTGTAGGTAGACTGAGATATATAATTATCTTTCTGAAAACACTGTAATTTTATTTTGTTCTAGTAAATAAAGTCAATCTAGATGAGTATAGAAAAGGGTGGAAACTTGGTACTAAGGTAATCAAATACAACTTAAAAATATGACCACACACATATCTATTTTTTCTCTCACCTGAAACAGCTAAAGGACAATACACAGATTTCTAAAAAGATATGAGGCAATGGTAGATGAAACAGTGCATGAATTCTTTGGAAGATAAAAAGTGGATAAGAAGAGAACAACAGATTCAGAGAGCTGTGGAACCAAAACACTGGTATCTAGCTGGGGCTGACTGCAGGAACCCTTTCAGTCCTCACAGTATGGAGGAACAGAGAGGATCCGCACACTAAACACCAGGAGCACCATGAGCCCTCAGCTCCCTGTCTTTCCAATTTAAACCAACAATTTCACTGTAATGGTATAGGACTCGTCTTAGGATATGATGAGTTGTCCAGTGAAATCTTCAAATCTGGCTGTCTGAAAAGCTCCCCCAGTGCAAAAGCTGGCTTGCTAACCAGTGCTGTTGGCATGAGGCCCAAAGGCCACCCACCTGTTCACAACAGAGCTGCCTGTCAGCTTTGGGGCATTTCACCAGCACCCTGATCAGACAGGACACCAGATGTTTCAGGTAAACTGCTAACAAGAACAAGAGACTCCAAAACAAAATTTTTAAAAAGAAGAGGAAGAAGGAAAAGCAAATGGAGCAAAAAGAGATAATACAGTGGGCAGGGTAACACTTTTTGAAAAGATATAATAAATATCCTCCCTGAGATATATTTTAAAAAGCTACAATAAATGTCCTCGGGGAGGATATTATATCCTTGAAATGGGAATAGGATACGACTAAAACAACAAGCTGAGAAAAGTCCAAGAACTATGTTCTGTAAAATAATGCCAGTTGCCTAGATTTTTAATTCTCCATATATTCCATAAAAACCACACCAGTCAACAAGGATAATCAAACCTCCCCTAATCTAAGCCTACCAAAAAATTAGGAGTCGGGAACTACTATAAACTTCCACTTGAAGGTAAACAGAGAATGAACATCCCAAACCAGCTGAGCTCTGAAGCCCTCACTGGTCTGGGGAGGCAGACGGAATCTGCACAGGAGCAGGACAGTGGAGCTCTAGCAGTGCCAGACAGATAAAGTTCATCCTCCAGAATGAGGTCACCCCAGGAAGGGAGAGCAATGAGGACATCTGAGATTGGTAGTTCAGAGCAGTGGCTGCTTAGGAATTCAAAGGAAGGGCTGGAAGGAGATGCAGTCAGACATCTGGGGGCGCTCTGCTCTCGGGTGATAAAGAGGTAATGCAGACAGCCTTCGACAGTCTATGGCAGGGAGAAAGAGAGAAGCAATGGGAGAAAATTCAGAAGGACAAAACCAAAAGCCTCGCCCAGCCCCTTCCCTACCAGTAAAGGAAGCACCCTACTGAAGCCATTGTGCTTCTCTGTATTGATGGGAGAAAGAACTCTTTTTCTTGGGTGGGGTGGGGTGGGGTGGGGAGGGAGGTACTGGGGATTGAACTCAGGGGCATGAGCCACCGAGCCACACCCCAGCCCTATTTTGTATTTAATAGAGACAGGTTCCCACTGAGTGCCTCACTTTTGCTGAGGCTGGATTTGAACTCATGATCCTCAGCTTCTGGAGTCACCGGGATTACAGGTATGCACCACTGTGCCAGGCTAGAAGGAACTCTTGAATTAAGAAGGTCAGTAAGGGTGAAAAATCTATATAATGAAAATTACAGAACCCTAAAGAAAGAAATCAAAAAAGACCTTAGAAGATAGAAAGATCTACCTTGCTCTTGGATAGGCAGAATTAATATTATCAAAATGACCATACTTCCAAAAGCGCTATACAGATTTAATACAATTCCAACCAAAATCCCAATGATATTCCTCATAGAAATAGAAAAAACAATCACAAAATTCATCTGGAAAAATAAGAGACCCAGAATAGCTAAAGCAATCCTTAGCAGGAAGAGTGAAGCAGGTGGCATCACTATACCAGACCTTAAACTATACTACAGAGCAATAGTAACAAAAACAGCATGGTATTGGCACCAAAACAGACTGGTAGACCAATGGTACAGAACAGAGGACACAGAGACTAACCCACAAAACTACAATTATCTTATATTAGAAAAAGGTACCAAAAACATGCACTAGAGAAAAGATAGCATCTTCAACAAATGGTGCTGGGAGAACTGGAAATCCATATGCAACAAAATGAAATTAAACCCCTATCTCTCACCATGCACAAAACTCAACTCAAAATGGATCAAGGACCTAGGAATAAAACCAGAGACGCTGCGTTTAATAGAAGAAAAAGTAGACCCTAATCTCCATCATGTGGGCTTAGGCTCCAACTTCCTTAATAAGACTCTTTTGGTGCCAGAATTAAAATCAAGAATCAATAAATGGGATGGACTCAAACTAAAAAGTTTCTTCTCAGCAAAAGAAACAAATCTGTGAGGTGAATAGAGAGCCTACATCTTGGGAGCAAATCTTTACCCCTCACACATCAGATAGAGCACTAATCTCTAGGGTATAAAAAGAACCTCAAAAGCTAAACACCAAAAAAACAAATAACCCAATCAATAAATGGGCCAAGGACCTGAACAGACACTTCTCAGAAGATAATATACAATCAGTCAACAAATACATGAAAAAATGTTCATCATTACTAGCAATTAGAGAGATGCAAATCAAAACCACTCTAAGTGTTGCAGTCTGATAGGACTGCAAATTGGTGCAGCCAATATTGAAAGCAGTATGGAGATTACTTGGAAAATTGGGAATGGAACCACCATCTGACCCAGCTGTCCCTCTCCTCCATCTATACCCAAAGGACTTAAAAACAGCATACTACAGGACACAGCTGCATCAATATTTATAGCAGCACAATTCACAATAGCTAAACTGTGGAACCAACTTAGATGCCCTTCAATAGATGAATGGATTAAAAACTGTGGTGTATGTGTGTGTGTGTGTGTGTATGTATACACACACACACACACACATAATGGAATATTACTCAGCAATAAAAGAAAATGAAATCATGGCATTTTCAGGTAAATGAATGGAGTTAGAAAAGATAATGCTAAGTTAGCCAATCCCCCAAAACCAAATGCCGAATATTTTCTTTGATATAAGGAGGCTGATTCATAGTGGGATAGAGAGTGGGAGATGGGAGTAACAACAAGCTCTAGATAGGGCAGAGGGGTTGGAGGGGAAGGGAGGAGGCATGAGATTATTAATGATGGTGGAATGTGATAATTATTATCCAAATTACAGGTATGAATACACGAACTGGGTGTGAATATACTGTGTATACAATCAGAGATATGAAAAATTGTGCTCTATATGTATAATAAGAATTATAATGCATTCTGCTGTCATATATGAATAAAAAAATTTTAAAAAAGATCAGTAAAAACCCTCTCACACCATCCCATATTGACTCCCTGTTGCTGATACAGGAGAACAGACATTTTAAAAATGATCATGAGAAAAAGAAAAAACAAAACAAAACTCCTTTCAAGTCTGAAATTCAAATATTTCAGAACAGAAAATGGACAAAAAGATAAATATTGGGGCTAAGGCTGTAGTTCAGTGGCAGAGTGCTTGCTCAGCATGTGTGAGGCACTGGGCTCGATCCTTAACCACCACATTAAAAAAATAAAATAAGGGCATGCTATCTATCTCCAACTTAAAAAAAAATTCGGGAAAAAAGAAAAAGGAAGACAAAATGATCTCCTACACCTCATGGGTCTTTTTTTTTAATATTTATTTTTTTAGTTGAAGTTGGACACAATGCCTTTATTTTACTTCTGTTTTTATGTGGTGCTGAGGATCGAACCCAGGCCCTTGCATATGCGAGGTGAGTGCTCTACCGCTGAGCCACGACCCCAGCCCCCACCTCATGGGTCTTAAAAGACCTAAAGCACATGACATAGTAAGTACTGTTGATGAACACAATAAATGTCCATAAATATTAGTTGCAATTTAAAAAACATTCTACTATTGAGAAAAGGAATCACTGTGCAAAGCACCATCATAAAGATAGCAGGTTTCACCAAATAAACTCCAAAGAAGATGTCTGCGTCAAGGGAGAAAAGGTTCAAATTTAATCCTTGAGACTGACAGGACCATAAACATTAATATCATTCCTTGGATTCAAAGTCCAGCTTCAAGGGAACAACGATTACTCTGGCAGTTCTTGGACCAGGAAGCCTTAAGAATGTCACAGATGACTACAGGGCTGGGTAGGAAGAGAGGTCCCCGGGGCAGGACACAGGACTTCCCATGGGGACGCATCTCACTCACACCCTAGCTTGAGGTGACGGAGTCATTGGCTCACCTAAGCCCAACTCACTTCCTTCCTCCTGCTCTCTGATCCCTCCTCCAGCTGCAGGCAGGGCACCAGAGGCCCACTGGCCATTTTCTGTCTCTCCCAGGATGGACTCCAGGTCTACCTCCTCCAGGGTGCTCCCCTCAGAAGAGAGCAGTTTATCCAAGCCAAATTTCAGTATTTCACTCAACTTGAATGAAGAAAACGAGAGATCCAGTTAGTTCTCATAACACAGGTGAGGATGTGTGACTCGCTAAGTGTCTAAATGACCCCCTGACGGACTTTCTTCTCTTCCATCACAAATAACACCTGCCAGGCTGTTCTGGAGTTGGATGAGGAATAAGCAGAGAGGTGATGAATGATGATCAGAGATGTTGACTTTGACAATTATTTACAATACCAAAAAAACTTTTTGGCCTCCAATTTTTTTGAGGAGTGGGGGCAGATAAGATGATCCCCAGCATCTTCTCTAGCACTCTCACCAGCATTTTCTACAGGTACTTCCAGTAGTCGAGAGAAGTCAGAGACCCTGCTGGCTACCTTCTTACCTCTCCCACTGCCAAACTAACCCTAAAGAGAAGGTGCCACTGAACACCTCATCTCACCATGAGCTGCCACCTGTCCTTGCCAAGCCACTTTGCTACTACAGTGCTTTACGGTACCCACTTTGGCAAAACCATGACCACCCTGATCACCAGACCCCAAGCCTTTCTCAATTTCAATCTTCCTGGACAGTCCTGGGGCACTCCCCATCCTGCCCTCTTGCTCCCCCTAGAGGACAGACTCAGCCTACTTCCTACGGCTGCAGGAACCAGACTCTTAGATATGTTACCTGGCTTCACTTGCTACCTGCAACTCTCCACCTCCCTAAGTACTCTCTCTTAGGAATTCTGAACCAATTGGGATCCACATCATGGGACTTCATTTTCATTCTGCCCTTTTAGATTTGGTTAGTTATCTCTAGATTGCCTATTCTGTAATTTGGAAACTTCAGCTTGAAAATACCTGAGATGAAAACTATGACAAAAACTAAGCAAAACCACACCTGATATATTTATATTTAACCTTGGTGTACCTATATTTATAACCAAGCCAAATGGCTTTGGCATTTAGTACCCAAAACAGAAGAAAGCCAAGTATTTATGATGAGGCTCAGTCCATACTGGGACCCTTCCCCCTTCCACTCCTTGGACTAAGTCTCCTGGCTTCCCTCGCTACTGCTCACTCACAAAGTGTCTTTAAGGAACTACCCATTTTTTAAATGAAAACCACTTTATTACAGCAACTAAGAGCATGTAGTTGGAAGTTAAAGAGTGCTCGGATTAGAGTCATGAACCTGATGTTTGGAAAATTTCTTAAGATGGAGATAAAGACGTCTATCTCATTTTTTTGTTATTCTTCTTCTGAAACAACTGGAAAAAGTATGCGTCACACATGCTTAGCACACAGTAAGCATTCAATAAGTGCTCACCGCATCTTTATCTGCTCTCTGTTTCTGCTGTGTTCTCCTGGTAAGACAAGGAACCTGCTTTCCTTTTTCAGGCCTTCACTGCTCTATACTGCTTAGATCTGTCAAACCAGAACCACGTCTTTTACTATTAGATTCTTTTAATAACTTAAAAAATGTCCTGCTGTATTTTGAGACAAGGCAGTGAGTTATCACCCTTGTTCTTGGCAACCATAAATAACTCACAGTCTGGTGGCGAGGAAAGAATCAAGACAGAACCAGAATGTGATTTCTTGCCATGGCCTGGGCAGGAAGTCCCACCAAGGTCCTCTCCCACAGCCAATAGTTTGTACTGGCCCAAGGATCTGGTCCCATGGCAAAGTTTGTGCCTGTGCATTTCACAATGATGTGCTAGCAGCCAATGTCACAGGGAAACCCCTGATTGAATGCCTGGAGCTCCCTCCACTGGGGAAGCGTCGAGCATCTGAGAATTCATCTCCTCTAACTCCTGATGCCTGTGCCTTCACAACAGCCCATGATGAGCTCCTCCCCCAAGGTCCTGTGAAGAAGTGTATTTAGACACCTACAGTGTACACGTACCTCTCTCTCAAGCCTTCACCTTCCATTTGAAATTGCCTCTTCAATAGTCTGAAAATAAAATGCACAGCATGCCCGGCCACCATGACAGATGAGCATGCAGAAGACTCAAAACAGAAAAGGCCAAAGACTCCACAGTTACTCTCTAAGATAAACAAAAATCAAGCAAACAAACAAAACCTAGGGTTCTTCTTTCAGGTTCTAGTACCCCCAAATCTGTGACCCTTTCCTGCAGGTCAATGACTCCCTAACAAAAACAGCACCATCCCTGTCTCCAATGCTGATGTGTAAAGATACATATGTGAGAAAATTGACATTTTTAACTCATGCATGGGCTAGTTGTGAATTTGATAATTCTGCTTGTGATACTGTGTAATTTTTCCCCTTTCACATACCTCTTGAATTTTTTGTTTGATAAGCTGATCCTTTTAAGGCCTGGTTTTTCTTGCAAACTTTTCTAATTCCTTTCTCTTCTGAGTCTCCCTCTAACAATAATTTATATTGATTTTTAATACAAACTCTGTTGACTAAAGCCTACATTATTTTCATCTTTCTAATTTCTATCCCTATCTTCCTACTTTCTACTCTCATCTTTCAGGCTTAAAGGCTTAAAGCCATCTTTGAACTTGCTCTCTCTCACTGCCTGCCTCAAAACAAGAGCCAACTCCTGTCATTTCTCTGCAGTTTCCTACAGCAGACCTTCCCACAGCTACTACCTTTTGTCAGACATTTATTACTCTCTTCATGCCTGAATCATGCTAGATACTAGGGGTTGATCTCTCTGCATCTAATCCCTCAAAAGGACCTGGGGTATATTATAATATAGGTTCAATTTTATCTCAAAGGCCTCCTACCAAAAGAGAGCTCTCTAGAATATTCTAAGCCAGCATTTGACTCCCATCTAATTTTTCCATCTTCAAGCAAATTAACTCTAGTGCTTTCACCCCTATGTCCTATGGCATAATTTTGAATTCCTAATCTTGTTCACTCATCTCTGAGTATGGAATGAGTACTGTAAGTCACTACTCAAAGGGTCTGGGATTAAGGAGGAGGTATGGAACTAATCATCACAGATTTAAAAAAAAAGGAAGAAGAAAAAAGAACTTAAAACAAATTCTCTCTGAGGTAACTCGTGGCACACTCATCTTTAGAAGCCATGAAAAGATTAAGCCATGATGTTCAGTTTCATGCTCAAAGTCATATATCCAATAAGGGATAAGATGTGAATTTCAATCCAAGTTAGATGGTTCAAAGCTCATTCTCTTTATTCTATTTTCTCTGCCTTTAAATGCCACCCTCAGTTTTAGCTAGTATGGCACCTTGCATGTAGTTAGGTACTAAATTAGGTGAGAATTAGGCCAATGAAAAAATGTGTAATTTGCAACAATGAGTGGTTAATGCTGGTCCTTTTTATTTGCATTCTCATCCACAGAGAGTGCTGGTTATAAATCATGAGACTCTAAAAAGAACACATTTTACCTGGAGGTCAGTATCAGCCAAAGGTTTCTGGGCTCCCAGAGTAAAATGGCCTCTTTCTATGTTCGTGTTGGTGAGCTGCAGTTTGGAGGCTGCTTTCCTATAAACTATTTCTTCCACGGTGTCTCGGCCAATCAGCCGGATCACTTCCACAGCCCTGTACGGGAGTCAAATGAGAGCAGTGTTATGAGTCTGCAAAGCTGGGGAAAAAAGCATGCCAGGAAGATACACCTAAAAGGAAGCAGAACCAAATGCCACACTCAGGGAACAATGAAAAGGACACTGCTCATTGGGACCTGAGCATTTGTTAGAGAAATCTGGCCTCAACTTCTTTCTGAACTTTTCCCCAAAAGAGTAAGAGGAAGGAAGATGAAGTGACCACTATTGGGCCTACATCTGTAGCCAGGATAACCCCTGGCAGGCATGTTACCTCAAGTCAAAGGGTAGCTGAACACAACTTTGTTTCCTCTTTGTGGTACTGGGAACCCAACCCAGGGGAGCTTTACCATGAAGTTATATCCTAGCCTTAAAAAAAGTTTTGAGACAGGGTTTAGGTAAGTTGCAAGGTTGGCTTTAAACTTGATCTTCCAGCTTGAGTCTCCCATGCTGATAATGATTACAGGCATGTGCACCCACTGGCTTTAACTTCATTTTTAAACTGAATTAGGATCTATCATGAGAAACATGAACTAAATAAATTCTAAGTTTTTTTTCTAATCATTTTGGAATTTAACTGTGCAACAAATTGAGTCTGAACTGATCATGTGACCACTGATCCCCCAACATGACTCTACAAGCCAGCAGCACAATGGGGTTCAAACCCAGTGGTCTCTCAACTCCAACGTGGCACTGTTGTCAGGACTACCCTGTCCACCTTTCTCCCCAATGCACAGCTGCAAGCCAACAGAGCAGAAAGGTGCCAATGTCTAACTCACTCACTTCTTCTGGCCAATTCAGTGAGCTCTGGCAGCTGCCTGCAAGTCATTTTGAGGATTAATATCACTGTCAAAAAAAAAATAACAGTATCTGCTACTGTTAAGTTCATGCCAACTCCACCTAAAAACCATACAAAAAAGGAGCATGATCAGCAACACACAAATAAGGAACTAGAAACACACAAGGGAGGACTGGGTCATCCTGAAAATCTGAAATCAGTCCAACTGACTGGCTTCATCCTTCAAACTGACATTTCTGCCCCCAAATTCAGGTTTTGACCACCCTACAGTGGTCAAAGTGCTACCTCACCTTTCATTGTGTGAACTGGGAAAATTTAATTATCAACTATAACAGAAAGAGAGGTAAGCAAAAGAAAAGAATGCTTAAGTTAATTGCGTGAAGCCATTTAATATTTGTTTGAAAACCTTGATTGGATTTTGCTTCAGTCTGTGAATAAGGACACAAGTTCTTTCAGAAAACAGCTCCAAAAATAAGAGGTCTGGGGGCTGCAGTTATAGCTCAGTGACAGAACACAAGTGATAGAACACGTGAGGCACTGGGTTCCTTCCTCATCACCACATAAAAATAAATGAAATAAAGGTATCATCTGTTATGGTTTAGATGTGGTGTCCTCCAAAAGCTCACATGTGAGACAATGCAAGAAGGTTTGGAGGAGAAATGACTGGAAAATTGCTTTAACCTAATCAGTGAATGAATGCCTAATGGGATTAACTGAGTGGTAACTGGGGCAGGTGGGTGTGGCTGGAGGAAGGGGTTCACCAGGCACATGGGTAAGGGGTATATATTTTGTATCTGGACAGTGGAGTCTCTCTCTCTGCTTTCTGATCACGATGTGAGCTGCTGCCCTCAGTCACACTCTCCTGCCATGATGCTGCCTCCCCTGGAGCTCCAAGGAATGGAGTCGGCCTTCTATGGACTAAGACCTCTGAAACCATGAGCCCTCCAATAAACTTTCCTCCTCCACAGTTGGTTCTGGTCACAGAGGTGAAAAAGCTGACTAAAACAGTGCCCATCTACAACTAAAAATATATCTTAAAACAATGAGAGGTCTGCAGTGGGCAGTACGAAATGCACATGACCACACTTGCAGCTTCAACAAGGTAGGAGGACCTGACGCTAGCTATGAGAAGAGCAGATGATACCTGACTCTGACTGGAGAAAACCTGATAGTGTCTTCCTGTACTGGTTTCCACACTGATCAAAGAAGATGTCGTAAAATCAGTTCAAGACAAGAACACTCAATGCAACAACTCTCTGGTCTTTCTCCAATGGTGCAGGAAAAGGCCAAAAGAGCACTTTGGGTTCAGGAATTTTAAGAAGCAAACCAAAGGCTTCTCTTTGATTAATGTGGAAACTGTACAGAACACACTCCAGCTAGGGTCATTGGAGCTCATTGCTAAAACAAGCCTAAAAGGGCTTGTTCCAAGAACTGAATGAAGGGTTCCTTTCCACAAGGACTACTAACTCCCGTCTGGATGTAAGACAAGCCAGGCAGGAACATTCTCATTGAAGTCTTCCTATAAAATCAAAGTTGGAATAAAGAAATACTAATGATTGAATACGGAGACAGGCTAAGTTATACCCAATAATAAGAGCTACACTTCTACTTTACTACTGCCAAGCACTGCTCACAGCACTTTACATGTGTTGACTCTTTTAACCCTCACAACAACCCTGTGCCCTTGCTAGCACTATTCTCATTTTGCAGATGCTGAAATGGAAACAGCTAGATTCAGGGATTTATTTGAAGTTGCACCACTAGAAGATGAAACAGTCAGGATTCCATCCCGTATTCCAGAATCTGAGGTCATTACTCCTGGGACACAGACAGGGTCTCACAGTGTTGCCCAGGCCAGCCTTGAATTCCTGGGCTCAAGCCATCCTCCTGCCTCAGCCTCCTGAGTAGCTGGGACTATAGGCATGCACTACTGTGCCAGGCTCCAGAACCTTTTTATCCACTGTATGCTAACTATCGAGGCAGTCATCTCATTCGAAAATCTATTTGTGTTCCATAAGAATTATCTTTCTCTTGAGTTAATAGTGGCTAGTGCAGCCCTTGTTCACCAAAGATGATATTTTAAGCTGCATTTAGTTGTTTGGGACATATTCCTAAGCTATCGCTGGCATCTGCCGGCAATATGTGGTAACAACCTCGTGGAAAGCTGGAAGGAAACACTGAATGAAAATGCGGCACATCTATAGCTGCAACATGACGGCACGTATGACAGTCAGTGTGTGGAAAAGGCTAATGTCCAGGATGGCTTCAGCTCCTAGATAATCTACTCTAAGGCCTCCAAGGAGATTAACTAATTTTAGATGTTTCCAACATTTGCTTTCTAAATATGAAAAATGAAATCTTAAACGCATAAATGGAATTCCTCTCCCAACACTGACCATGCCTTTGACCAGATCCTTTGAGCTTCCCCTAAGACTAATCATGAGACAACGGGACTGAATGACAGGGTGTGGTATATGACCTGGGAAGAGACTGGACCAAAGGAATCTGATTGTATCTTATTATTGGCTTTAAGAGAGAGGTAAGACACACACTGGAGAAATGATCTCCTGATACTCAAGGATCATATCTAACACTTCTTTTATAGACCCATATAGTACAAAGCACTTACTAAGTGCTTTCTACATAAGGGTGACCTTTTGTTCCATAAGGACATTAATCTCTCTTTCATCAAGGACACCATTCCTGTTTGTGTTCCTATATCTATTCCATCAGGATTACCATCAAAAAAATAAGATCATGAACTTAGATTATGAATTCAAAATTAATTTAGGGCTTTTTGATTCAGAATGTAAGAAAAATTCCAATTCCCCAAACTAATTTCAAATTATTTAATACTATATGAAAGCAACTGGCAAAACACCACAAGTGTCATTTATTTATGATTAAGTCATATGGACAATACCATAATAATCATAAATAGCTGTCAGTTTCACTCTAGTCACATTTTAAACAACAAATCTTTATTAAACTTTATAACACTCTTCCAGAGGTACTCCTGGAGGAAGGGAAACTAGAAAAGAGATTATCTTATTTTCCAAATTCATGGTTGGGAAGGAGAATAAATCAATGTGAATAAAACTTTCCCTAAAATTAAAAACAAAACAAAACAGGACATTCCCGGTCAGTGGTCTAAGTGGATTAGAATTACTTTCCAACAGGCCCAGGTTTCAGCCTCACTTCTCACGATGACAGCTTTACAGGTTGAACAGAAAAGAGCTCCACACGAGAAGTCCAGTACTAGGCCACGTAAGTGCCTCGATTCTCTCCTTTTCAATACTCCTTGGTAAGAACCTCACCTTTCAGAGAATGAGGGGAAAACGTACCAGTGGTGGGATGCCTGTCTGCTTCCTCAACACCCCTGGGCTTACCTGCCCTGGTGCTCAGGAGAAAAATAAAGATGGGCTGCTGTCCAAAGTTCTTGATGGCCAGGTGTCTCTCTTCGCTTCTCACAGAACCGTCCACATGCTCATAGCTGTAGCCTTTACACAGAGAAGACAACAACCACACACAGGTCCTTACTCTTTGCAAGGACTCTTAGGAAATAAAATAATTGAGTCATTCCTAAGCCAATGCCTATTTGTCCTTTCCAACCCAAGCCTGCCCTACTTTCAATAAAGCCCAAGGGAAAGATCTCAACTGTTTGATAACTTGATCTTGTTTCTTATTTTATGTGGTACTGAGGATTCAAACCAGTGCCTCTCACATGCCAGGTAAGGGCTCTACCACTGAGCCACAACCCCAGTCTGAAAGATCTAAATTTAGGGAAACAATTCATCACTTCACAAAAAAAAAAAAATCACCATAACACACTAGCCTGGGTTTTAAAAACACAGGCACCCAAAGTCTTTGGCATTTGCAGAGTTAATATTTGGTTTTGACTCTTCCCAGGCCACCCTAAATATCCACATGCTGGCAGTTGGTGCCTGCTGAGACACAATCCTGACTTAGGCAAGCAGTAAGACAAGCACTTGGGAGCCTGCCTGATGACCCAGCACCTGCTTTTCAGTGAAGCTCTAGGGCTCTCCACTTGTCACCACGCATCAGGTCAGGAAGGGAAATTGCAATCTCAAGTCATGTTTTGGCACTCGAGATTCCTCAATGTGCCAGTAGCTGAAGTGTCCAGTTACTGCAGTACTTGGGGGGCATCAAGTAGATCTGAGAGACCACTCTCAACTAAACTTTAAAACAGTTATTTCTGAGGCTGATAATCTCCCACAGGCTCAAAAATCAACCTCTGTTCAAGCTTTGTCCCATTATCCCACATCAATTTTATTATATATTAAGCAGAGTTCTCAAGTAACTGCCTACATTCCCTACTGTCACAGAAATAATTGCTCTTACCCTCCCCCTGCTTGATTTGTGGGATCTCCATACTATCAATCTTCATTTTCTTACTAATCCTGAATAAGTACATAACTGCTGAACTGTCGAGAGACGCTGCAAGTGTTTGTCACTGAAACTCGACTCACACATTTTTGAAGCCACTCAACATTTTCACGTCTGCTCCATACCCATCACCTGTATCACCTGGTGAGAATGTGGGTGTTACTTCTGCCCATGCGTCTCTACCCTGCTGTCGATCCTTGCTTCACACACCACTGTCCACTCTCCTCAGCCTTTTCACCTTCTTGTCTTTAACCTTTTCCTCGGTAACCTTCCCACACCCCTTATGATTCTCAGATGATGTAGTGGCCAAGGGGAGTCACCTTTGTAGTCCATATAGTCCTGGAGAATATCCAACATCTGGGTCATCTGAGAGAAGAGTAAGATGCGATGGCCCCTGGCAAGAAGAAGAAAAGGAGAAACTGCCAACTCTAGTAGTGTTTAGGGGGAGTGACCCTCAGGCAAAATCTACCAAAGAGGACAACTTTACACATAAGGGAAATGCTAAAGTAAAAATATCAATGTCCTGTAACTTTCTCAGAAACTCTGAATACTTTATACAAGAAAACAAAGTGCCTCCACATGTAGCGGCATCCCTCAGAGCAGTCCCAGGGCACCTGTCAATTCACCAGGGAGTGTGGAAGCCCTGGCGTAACCAAGGAGCCTCTTTCTGGAATATTACACTTCACTCAATGAAAACAGAAGTTTCATTTCAATAGAAAAATAAATACACATGTGAAGAGTAAAGGCAAAGTTCAAATATGTGTGCACCCGTTCCCCAAGATCCTGAAGAGCTACGGAAGGCTATCTACTGCTATTCCCACTTGGTGGTACAAGTCATTACCATCTAGAAAAGTCGAGAAGCATGTTAGAGAAGCAATCCCCCATGGTACACAAGAAACTTACATATAGAGAGTGAAGAAAGGAAAGGAAAATTCAAAATAATGTAAAAGGAACAAAGTCAAGGTGACTGCCCTTCTTATCAGACATTGTTTTAAATTTGCCTGAACAAATAAGGACAATGCTGTTAAAACAACATTCTTTTTAAGAAACTAAACTTACCTTAAGGCTGCCAGGAGAGTAAGACCAAGAGTTGGGGAGAACATTGGCCAGACTCTAGCCCCAAATTGTTGGGAAAAGCACTGAGTTTGAAGGTGAGTACCTCAATTCTTATCTCTCTCTGCCACTTATTACCTATATGACATTGGGCATGACCTTTCGAGGTCATTAAAAACTTGGACGAAAGGTATCTATAGGTTCTTCTCCATCTCTAACACACACACTTATGGTAGATACGTCAAAGGCCATAAAATACAGTAAGACGTGTAATTATAATTTTTAACAATTTTTTATATTTACGTGTTAGTCATAGTTGAACACAATACCTTTATTTTATTTTTTCAATTTCTTTAGTTGTAGATGGACACAATAACTTTGTTTTATTTATTTATATTCTTGTATGTGGTGCTGAAGATCTAATCTTCTGCCTCACCGTGAGGCGAGTGCTTAGTCACTGAGCTATTTATTTATTTTTGTGTGGTGCTGAGGATTGGACCCAGGGCCTCGCATGTGCTAGCTAGGCAAGCATTCGACCACTGAGCCACAATGCCAGCCCCAAGACATGCAATTATTTAATTTGCAAAAGACTGGGCAATTTTGAAAAATCTGAAGTTTTAGATTAGTTCAGGCCACACCTGGGGCATTCATCCTAAAGGCACAATTCTGAAATTCTTGAGTCTCTGGTCTTTTCCTAGACTCCCCCTTTCCTATGGTGATGAAGATGTACATGCTGGATACCAGGCTGTCTAACACTAACCAAATGTCATCTTCTGATACCCAACTTGCATTTCTGGGAAAGAGTATTCCCCAACTACGCCTTGAGTTTAAATCAAATCCCAAAGATTAACAAGACCCAATGTTTACTCAACCTTTATTATGTGTCAGTTCAACTCAAGGAAGCAGCAGACAATTTTAATAGAAATGCTCCAGGAGTGCTCTCTACCACTGAGCTACGTCTAAACCTACTTATTATTATTTTGAGACAGGGACTGGCTAAATTGCTGAGGCTGGCCTCACACTTGGTGATCATTTTGCCTCATCCTTCAGAGTCAACTGGGACTACAGGTGTGAGTCACCTTGCTGTCTTACTTTTAGATGGAACCAGGGCCTCCTTAGTGTGTCTGTTCCACCACACAGCTATATCTTTAGACAGCCTGATTATGTTAACTTTTTTTCATTTAATTAAGATGTTTTCTGCCAGATTTCTCTGCTCTGTTTTTCTATATAATCGACATTCTATGGAAAGACACATTAAAACTATCTTATTCTTCAAAAAAGAAATGCTCAATGTTGACTCGTCCTTGTGGATGCAACCAACATAGTTGGACCGATGAGGTGAACACACACTGATCAACAAGGTAGCAGAGTAAGGCAGGGCTTGCCAAGTCCTGGACTGGGATCCTAAATGCTGTAGGAATTCAGGAAAGAAAGGATAAAGGTGGAGGAGTAGGGTTGGATGAGATGGAATGGGGGGTGGGTGTACAGTTGCAGAGAAAGTAGGCCTTGAATTCCAGGCTTCTAAAAAAAAGGGAACTTGAATCAGTCTCAAGAATAAGTAAGTTCCTCATTATTCAGGTTTGAACCAGTCACTCCCTAGAGCAGTACATGTCAACCTATTCCAACCTGGAATGCAGGAATGCCAGCAGCTTATCCAGCAGGTGAAATTTCCCTGCTAGCCTCAATCAGGTGGTCTCCAACTTCAAAAGGCTCTGGCTCCACACCTGGAAAGCAGAGAGCCCAATCCTAATTGTGTGCCCTGAGTCAGGGCAAAGTTCTTGAGTAGAAAACCCAATAGGTAGCCCACAGCAAGAGAGCCCAAGCTCTTTCTAATGCAGTAGGCCCTTCAGTCTCACCTATTCAAGGCATTCTGTAATTATTTGCTTAATACCACCTGCAGAGCCTGGCACATCCAAAAAGTCTAATAAATATTTATCTAAGAAACAAACTCACTCTTTAGGAAACTGAGGGAAAGGAAGATGCCAGAGATCAAGAAGATCCACAAAGGAAATTCTAAGGCTCTCACTCTAGATAAGGAATCAAGAAATAGGCTTAGGTGTGTATAAAAGCGATTCTCAAGATACAGGCAGCAGTCAGAATATTATGGAAGATGTCCTTCAAAATCTATGTTCCTAATGCCCCTCCTCCCTTAAAAAAAGTTCTAATGTGCACTTGATTAAAGTTCTGTTAAACTTTTAAACAGCTCATAATGGTACTTGGCAAAGACTCCTTAAAACAAGTACAGCATGTAAGTGACATCGCGTTGTATTACATGAGTATTCACTAGGGTTACTAAATGCAATCTATCTGAGGAGTCAAAAATGTTATGACCTACATGGGGGAATTAATGGGAGTATCTCGGTAAACACATTCATTCAAAGAGTTAGAGAAGCCAGAGTTATTTATAGTATCAGGCCTCAATGCTACAAGCAAGCAGCAAGATTTACACTGACACAATGTCTGTTCATAAACTTTGCAATATATCTGAGTCAAGATATCAAAATTTCTAGATGTTTCTGGATAGTAAGCCATGGACAGTCCAATATAAAAAGGGATTCTGTAAATTTTTGAGAAACAGGGCTGGGAATGTGGGTCACCAGCAGAACGTTTGCCTAGCATGCATGAAGCCCTGGGTCAATCCCCAGCATTTCCAAAAGAAAAAGGAAAAACACTGAGAAACAGATAAGAACACGGAGGAGAAGAGACTAATGAAGGAAGAAAAACAGCGACAACAGATATCAGGCCAAGCAAGGTCAACCTCTGAGCTGACATTAACAAGAACTTACACCAGCAGAATTAAGTAATGTGGAAAAGTCACATCCTATGCATGTGTATTATTTTAAATATAGAGTACCAACTCTTGGGAAGGACTCATAATCAAGGGTCCCTAAAAAGAAGGCAAAGAGGACAGCAGAGATAGAGGATGCCCTACCAGGCAGGGGATAACAATATTTGAAACTAATAAAAATGATTATATCTTCAGTAAAAACTCTAAACACTGCAACTTTTAGGCCAATAAATATTAAATACATAATCCATGTCTAAGATTTTCCTCTAAATTTAAGTGATTTATTATAGGATGAGGACCAAATTTTGATTATCTCAGAAATTAACAAGTGTGGTCTCATGAATGAGCAAACTTTCAGGTCAACAAGGAGAAGGTACTTCACATTTCATTGGCTTCTCAGAAACAAGGGCAGCTCCATGCCACAATGATCTTTCTCATCTACTTTGCCAAATGATACAAGAGATCAAGAGAAGGGAATGCAATCAAGTGTATAATACTAAAAATACAACAGATGAGAGACTGAAGGCAATATGCTGTAAGAAATTGGTCTCTTCATGACTCCATGTGAACGGTAAGTTTCTAAATAGGTAAATTGGGGGAGGCGTAAGGTATATCCAATGCATCTGCAACTGCAGACAGGAGTATAAGATCTTTATTTGTAAAAAAAAAAAAAAAAGAGAAAAATTAAAAGCACTCAATAGAGAGTTGAAACATCTCCAAAAATAAAATGCATTTTATTGGGGTAGGGTCTGACTCATTTGATAACAAGAGAAAGGAATAGTAATTAGCCATATTAAATACTACTTTTGTCATTGCCCTCCAAAACAGGTTTATTTAGCTCTGCAGAAGTCTGACTACAAAAGTTTTAATTTATGAGATGGACATCATTATCCGAAGTACTCGTATGAAGACACGAATGGTGTGACTACTTTGTGTACAACCAGAGATAGGAACAATTGTGCTCTATATGGGTAATGTGAATTGTAATGCATTCTGCTGTCATATATTACAAATTAGAACAAATAATAATAATCATAATGTTTCCATTTAGTTGGCTCTGCATAGACTAGTCTAAGTGGTTTTAAAGGGGAGTTAGAGGGGAGAAGGAATGGTGGACAGATGGGTATAGGATTTCTGAGCCAGGAAACCCGCTCTGCATGATACTATAGGGTGGAAACATGCCATCGCCTGTTGTTCCAACTCACAGGACACGCAACAGCGAGTGAATCCAGCATTATGGACTCTGGTGACACTGAGGTGCCAACGTAGGTTCATTAGTTTTAACATCTCTCTTCAGGGAGAGGCTGAGAATGGGGGAAGCTAGGCTTGTAAAGGGGCAGGGGATATATGGGAACTCTCTGTACCTTCTATTCAATTTTGTTGTAAACCTAACTTACTCTAAAAAATAAAGTCTATTAAAAAAGGAAGGGGTGTGTGTAAAAACGAAGACTATCCTTTGAGTTTACCTCTGAGAGTGTCTTATGCAGCAGAGAGCTTTGGCTTTTCAATATGTGGGCTTCATCCACAACAAGAAAACTCCAGGAGAAGCTATGAGAGAAAATACAAACTTTCAGTTTCGTGTAGCTCAAACATATTTCACAACCACATCTTACTATACAATTATGACGTGTTAGAAAGACTAACAGCCCACTCTGTTAGAAGCATACCTGGCATCGTGACCTTCCTATCTTGAAAGGTTACTACCATGTGCTTTGTTTTCCCCTCAGATGAGAAAGATCTATGCAGAAAGGAGCCAGAGACAGAAATGAAAGGATACATTTATCATATTGTACTATGTACCAGACATTGCGCTTGTGGCTTTATGTGCAATTTAATCCAAAGAATAAGACAAGTAACCATAATTGTGCCAACAAGGACACTAAAACTCTGAAAGGCTAGGTAACTAGGTCAAGATCATAAGGGCAGAGCAGATATTCAAACCCATAAGAAAAATCAAGAGACAGTGATGTCACAGCTAAAGGAGTAGGACTTTAAAATGGGAGAGTGGTGAACAGGATCACGGAGATGTCCACGATGATGTAGCCACTGGACTTGTTAACGTGGAGGTCACTGGAGGCTGCTGCCACAGCATGTTTATAGTATAATATGTCATGAGAGCAATTTCTCAAGAAGTTTCAGTCCTAGAATCATATTTTTAACAGATGCTACTGGTGGAAAGCTGTTAAAAAATCCAAAATATGGAAAAAGATTGGATGATATTCTAGATGCATTAACTTAAAATAGCAAAAAATGAAAATAAACTATCTAATAATAGGTGATAAAATGATAAATAGTAGCTGCAAAATACAATAATGAAAAAGGTATAAATATTGAATATCCTTTTAAAAATGTGAAAATCATGCAAAAGATAATAAAGTGGGCGTTTTAAGACTTTTAAGTTTTTAATTTTATTGGTAAACATTATGGAATCCCACTGCATTATTTTTGCACTTGTAAAACTAAGTGTGTCAAACAAAAAAGTGGGTAAGGAAGGATAATACTTGAAAAATTAAAACAAACGTCTGTGTAAAGGCTGGCCTACAAAAAGGAAGCCTTCTTTCCAATACCACGACAGACACTACAGACACACAGGAAGATAATCAGAAATGATGTTGAAAACTTGTACTCCAATAAAATAGAAAACCTCAAAGGCATCAACAAATTTCTAGAGTCATATGATTTGCCTAAATTGAGTCAGGATGAAATACACAATTTAAACAGATCAATTTCAAATGATGATGGGCTGGAGATGTGGCTCAAGTGGTATCGCGCTCGCCTGGCTTGCATGTGGCCCGGGTTCGATCCTCAGCACCATATACAAACAAAGATGTTGTGTCTGCCGAGAACTGAAAAATATTAAAATTCTCTCCCTCTCTCTTTAAAAAAAAAATTTCAAATGACGAAATAGAAGATACTATCAGAAGTCTACCAACCAAGAAAAGCCAAGGACTGGATGGATACACAGCCAAGTTCTACAAGACCTTTAAAGAAGAACTAATACCAATACTCTTAATTTATTTCAGGAAACAGAAAAAGAGGGAGCACTTCCAAACTCATTTTATGAGGCCAATATCACCCTGATTCCAAAACCAGGCAAAGACATATCAAAAAAAGAAAACTTCAGACGAGTATCTCTAATGAACAAGATACAAAAATTCTCATAAAATTCTGGCAAATGGAATACAAAAACATCAAAAAGATTGTGCACCATGATCAAGTGGGATTCATCCCAGGGATGCAAGGTTGGTTCAACATAACAGAAATCAATAAATGTAAGTCATCACATCAATAGACTTAAAGATAAGAATCATATGATCATCTCAATAGGTGCAGAAAAAGCATATGACAAAATACAGCACTCCTTCATGTTCAAAACACTAGAAAAACTAAAGATAACAGGAACATATCTCAAAATCATAAAGGCTCTCTACGCTAAGCCCCAGGCCAACATCATTCTAAATGAAGAAAAATTGAAGGCATTCCCTCTAAAAGCTGGAACAAGACAGGGATGCCCCCTTTTACCACTTCTATTTAACACAGTACATGAAACACTGGCCAGAGCAATTAGACGAAAAAAAACAAAAGGGATACATATAGGAAAACAACTCAAATTGGCATTATTTGATGATGATACGATTCAACACCTAGAAGACCCTAAAAGTTCCACCAAAAAACTTCCAGAACTAGTAAATAAATGAATGTAGCAGGATACAAAATCAACACCCATAAGTCAAAAGCATTTCTGTATATCAGTGACAAAGCCTCTGGAAAGAAATGAGAAAAACTATCTCATTCACAATAACCTCAAAACCTGAACAACAAAAATAAAACAAAAGCAAAACAAAACAAAAACCCCAGAACACACACAAAAAAACTTGTGAATCCACTTAAGGAAAGAGGTAAAAGATCTGTATAAAGAAAATTATAGAACCCTAAAGAAAGAAATCAAAGAAAGCCTTAGAAGATGGAAAGATCTACCTTACTCTAGGATAGGCAGAATTAATATTTTATCAAAATGACCATACTACCAAAATCAGTATACAGATTTAATGCAATTCCAATCAAAATCCCAATGGCATTCCTCATAGAAACAAAAAAGCAATCATGAAATTCATCTGCTAAGATAAGAGACCCAGAATAGCTAAAGCAATCCTTAGCAGGAAGAGTGAAGCAGGGGGCATCACTATACCAGACCTTAAACTATACTACAGAGCAATAGTAACAAAAACAACATGGTATTGGCACCAAAACAGACTGGTAGACCAGAATAGAGGGCACAGAGACTAAGCCACAAAATTGCAATTATCTGATATTAGACAAAGGTGCCAAAAACACACACTGGAGAAAAGATAAACTCTTCAACAAATGGTGCTGGTAAAACTGAAAATCCACGTGCAAAATGAAATAAACCCCTATCTCTCACCGTGCACAAAACTCGAGTCAAAATGGATCAAGGACCTGGGAATAAAACCAGAGACCCTGATCTAATAGAAGAAAAAGTAGGCCCTAACTTCCTTAATAAGACTCCTTTGGTGCCAGAATTAAAATCATGAATCAATAAATGGGGCAGATTCAAACTAAAAAGTTTCTTCTCAGCAAAAGAAACAATTTGTGAGAGTGTACATCTTGGGAGCAAATCTTTACCCCTCACATATTAGACAGAGCACTAATCCTTAGGGTATATAAAGAACTCAAAAAGCTAAACACTAAAATAAATAAATAGATAACCAACCCAATCAATAAATAGGCCAAGGAACTGAACAGACACTTCTCAGAAGATGATATACAATCAGTCAACAAATATATGAAAAAAATGTTCATCATCGCTAGCAATTAGAGACATAAAAACCAAAAGTACTCTAAGATTTCATCTCACTCCAATCAGAATGGCAGCTATTATGGATACAAACAACAATAAGTGCTGGCGAGGATGTGGGGGAAAAGGTACACTGCTGGTGGGACTGCAATTGGTGTAGCCAATATGGAAAGCAGTATGGAGATTCCTTGGAAAGCTGGGACTGGAACTACCATCCGACCCAGCTATCCCACACCTGAGTCTATACTCAAAGGACTTAAAAACAGCATACTACAGGAACACAGCCACATCAATGTTTATAGCAGCACAATTCACAATAAACTGTGGAGCCAACCTAGATGTCCTTCAGTAGATGAATGGATTAAAAAATATGGCAAACATACACAATGAAATATTACTCAGCAATAAAAGAGAATAAAATCATGGCATTTGCAGATAAATGGATGGAGCTGGAGAATAATGCTAAGTGAAGTTAGCCAATCCCAAAAATCCAAATGCTGAATGTTTTCTTTGATATAAGGAGGCTGATTCTTAGTGGGGTAGGAAGGGAGAGCATTGGAGGAATAGACGAACTCTAGATAGGGCAGAGGGATGGGAGGGGAAGGGAGGGGGCATGGGGTTAGAAATGATGATAGAATGTGATGAACACTATTATCCAAAGTACACATATGAAGACATGAATGGTGTGAATATACTGTGTAAACAACCAGAGATATGAAAAAAAAACATGCTCTATATATGTTATATAAATTGCAATGCATTCTGCTGTCATATATAAATAAAAAAACTAATATAAAGAAAGATAATTAACCCATAATGAATGTGTTGGTCAGCTTTCTGCTACTGTGACAAGTAGCTGAGATAATGAGTTTATAAAGAGAAAAGTTTTACTCTGGCTCACAAATTTGGAGGGTCAGTCCACCATCAGCTGGCCCCCTTGCTGTTAAGCACATCATGGCAGAAGGGCATGGCAGAGGAAGCCAGCTATCTCAAGGCTGGGACATAGAGAGCAAAGAAGAGGAAGAGGCTGGATCCCTGCTACCCATTCCAAGGACACACCCTCAATGAATGACCAGAAGACATCCCATGAGGGCTCACCTTTCAAAGGTTCCACACACTTTCACCAGTTTCATGCTGGGGACCAAGACTTTAACATATGAGCCTTTGGGAGATATATAGGATCCAAACTATAGCAGTGAATCTCAGTAAGTACTAGATGTTAATAATATCATCTTCTTCCTCACTTTTACTCAACTCTTTTTTAAGCATCTCTCATTTTTCCCTCTTATTTAAATCATTTAATAAATAAGTTTGCACAGTTCTTGTATCCCACAAGCAGTGTAAGAGGAATTTTTGATGGAAGGAATTAAATGTGGGAAATATGATCACAGAGGCTCACAGTATAGGCGGTGGGTAGGTTAATAAGCACACTGGCACTCTACCTACTGGTGAGTACATGCCACCCTTTGCCTTTGTTTCTGTTTGTCTGCATCTGCTACAAGACTACACACCCCTGAAAGTCAAGGTCAATGTCTTAATCTTCTCTATCCCTATGGCCTCATCTGGATCAATAACTATTCAATAAATATTTGCAGAAAAACAACAACAAAGGAAGCCTTCCTCCTTAGGCTACAGAGAAAATTGAGAGGAAGAGAGCCAGAGACAGACACTCAGCTAACGAGAGTGGAGTAGGAGAAGACTGAACTGGGGATCCAAAGAGAGGGCAGGAAGTGCAAGGAGAGCACTGGGCAGAATAAGCAGGGAATATATTTAGGATTATAAGGAGACAGGGTCCCCATGAGGTTGGACGGTGGTTATGACATAGGTGGTGAGCGTCCATAATATAGTTCCACTCAAAACAGACTAGGTCTGATTCCTTTGGAAGGACTAGACACAGATATGTATATACACAAACATCTAAAAATGCTTATTTAACGCAAAAGACTAAGTGAAGTGGATTTTGGTTCAATGAGTGAAAGTGGATGGAATCACTCATCAAAGGAAATTAAAGACTGTTTCCCAGAAACGAAAGTAGAGGGAATTCCAACACAAGAATGGAGAGTCCAACAAGGGAACTCCTGTCATCTCGATCCAAGATTTCACAAGCCTACTGCCTGTTGTCCAAAAGATTTCAATATTTCATGGTGATAACATACAACTTAAAAATGGCCTTCATAAACCTCTTGAGTACAGATTTTATCACATTGCCTATTTTCAGAATGTAAAATATAGCAATGGAGAAATATAACATTAACAAACATACTAAAAGAAACAACTATGTTGTTGGGATTCTTGCTATGAGTCAATATTATAAATGTCCCTTTATTACTAAGGCTCTTAAATCCACCCAGAAATGCATTCAGACCAGACTGAAATATAAAAATGTGTTTCTGCTGAATAAGGTGACATTTCAGTGCTTCTACATACTTAGAGAAGCTTCTCTTAAAAACACGGTCCAGGGACTGGGGCTGTGGCTCATCAGTAGAGCACTCGAGGCCCTGGGTTTGATCCTCAACACTACATAAAACTAAATAAATAAAATAAAGGTATTGTGTCCAACTACAACTAAAAAAAATAAACATAAAAAAAGAGGCCCAAAGCACCAAGTGCTGGGATTGAATGTCTGCTCTGCCTTACTTGGATTCTTAATCTCTTAATATCCTTTTTTGTAAAATGCGAATAATAATCCCTGCCTACTAGGATTTTCATGAAACCAAAATGGGACAATTTACATAAAGTACCCAAGAACATTTATGTCCCAATCTTATTACCTTCTGAGACCAGCCAGATAGTACCGTGTTTCATGAATGTCTTTGTACTCCTCATCCCTCTACTGTACAGACCATGGGGCAGCTCTATGATTTACTTTCCTGGTTATTACCAGTAACTCCCTTTCCATGGAGAGACTTTAAAACAAGACAAGTTGGATATTAAGAAGACAAAAAGAGCTGGGGTAAGGACTGAGTGGTAGAGCAGTTGGGAGGCCCTCAGCTCAATGCCCAGAACCATAAAATGAAATGACATGAAATAACGTGACACGACATAAAAATAATAAAGTAAAAAGAAAGAAAAAGAGGGAACACATCATATGCTCATTTGAATGTAAATTAAGTAAAAAAAAATACTGGATGGAATCATAAAATCTTGGGCCCAGTCTTCAAAATAAGAGTAAAACAGAAACTCATTTACAACAATCTGGATGAGGAAAAAGTATTTAAAATATTGGTAAGGCCCTTTAAGAACAAAACCTTCTGAGTATGAAAGATGCACACAGGGCACGATGGGGCACACCTACAATGACAACTACTTGGAAAGCTGGAGGATTGCAAATTTGAGTCCCATCCCAACGACCTGGTGAGACTATCTCAAAATAAACAATGAAAAGGGCTGGGCATGCAGCTCAGTGGTAAATGACCCTGAGTTCAATCCCCAGTACCAAGACATAGTTAAATGGACAAATTACAAGTATACTTCAAACTTCTTTTCCAAATAGTCAGTTCTATAGCACTGACTGCTACCTGGTAATTGCCAGGAAAAGGCTCCTATACTACAGTAAGATCTCAAGCAGCAGTCCTCACAGGTGTCTGTGCAGTTACAGTGTAAAGAATCCAGTGTCCAGGCTGGATGCAGTGCCCCACCTGTGATCCTGGAGACTCTGGGAGCTGAGGCGGGAGGATCACAAATTCAAGGCATTCCTTGGCAACTTAGAAAGACCCTGTCTCAAAATTTAAAAAATTAATAAATAAAAAGGACTGGAGATGTTGCTCAGTGGTAGAGTACTCCTGGGTTCAATCCCCAGTACCAAAATAAAACCAAAAAACAACAATAAAAATCTGCTAGTAATAAAAATCTCTAGTAATCTGCTAAACACCAACCATGTTGTGATTTAATCTCAGTTGTCACAATAGTCATCCAAAGTAAGAAAGGTAACTACCCCCAGTTTACAGATGAGGACACTGAAGTTGATGGAAATTAAGAAACCAACCCAATAACACATAGCTAATGAGTAGAGGTTAGATCACAGAATTCCCACCATGCCTGCCTATACATCAACAGGACCCAAAGACGACAGACCAGACATATCAGGAAAGAGGCCAAGTATCAAAAAGTGTAAGACAAGACAAGACTTCCACAAATTCAGCACAGTTTCTGACAGGGTACAGTATACTCACGATTTTAGGAATGGTGCATCTTTCAAGCAAATCTGAAAAATTAAGGAAGACACATTAAAAAGACTGGTATTGCTGGGCATGGTGGCCCACACCTGAATCCCAGCAGCTTCTGGAGACTCAGGCAGGAAGGCGGCAGGCGCAAAGCCAGCCTCAGCAACTTACTGAGACTCTGTCTTCAAAAATAAAAAAGGCTGAGGATTGGTTCAGTGGTTAAGTACCCTTAGGTTCAATCCTTGGTAACAAAAGAAAAAAAGTTAGAATTAAAAAAATAAAGACTGGTATTGATAAATTCTGATTATTAATAATCTAGTTTCTTATTTCTTGTTAACTCTCTTAAACCAGAGGATCTAAGCCTTTAACTTGTTTACTAAGTTAAAAACTAAGCACAATTTCTAAGTAGCACTATCACACAAACAGACAGAAGTTATGGTTAAGTAGAAGGCCTTACAGTTGCCCAGTCTTACTCAGATAAGGATTTAAAACAAGACTGAAACTAGGCATCCTGCATTCCTATCCCCCGGTTATCAGACATGATGCCTCTGTACATGAAACCCTCTGCCCTGCTGCCTGCCTCCTCCTGTTCATCAACAAAGAGGCAGCTAAAGTGCCAATTTCTGGGAAGCTTTCCCCTTAATCCACAAGTAGAGAGGGAAATATGTCTAGCTACCTTGAAGCACAGTGATTCTGCACTTCGTTTGGTCACAGTCCCTCTTTGACAATGTGATGAAGGTGGATGTCCTCCTAGAAAAATGTGTGCTCTCAAAAAAAAGTCAATATAATTCAGTGGGTTCTACAACTTCTAAGAACCCAGGTTAGGAGAAATGAATGAATACCTCACAGGTGGTCAGCAGCACATGAAAACGTGACTTCTGTTTTAGGTCTTGCTGAAGATGGGCTCTTTCCTCCTTGTCCCCTGCATATGTTACACAAGAAAGACCTGGAGCAAATCTAAATCCAAGAAAAGAAGCAGATGACCCAAATGCCACAACTATGAGATGGTGTGTGCATGTCATGGCCGGACTGCAGTGTGCAGACGCCATTCATTAGGTGCTGGTCACAGAACCGTACCTAGAATAATGGTTAGACCTCAGGGTAAGGTCTGTGTGAAGCAGGGAGAAGGATCAGGTCTAAGAGGGTCTCATGCTAACTAAAAATGCAATAATGTTTCTCACTTTAGTTACTTCCTATGTTACTATGAGAAGGACAGTTTCTCCTTTACATCAGCAAAATTTACTGAGAATAAGTACTAGCCTTTAAATTGTAGAAGGGTAACAGTAACACCCACTGGATCCTCCCCCATCAGACCTTGTGTCTTGCCTACACTGTTTCAGTTCAACCTTTCTGGAATAAAATCATTGAATATGACAAGATTTTGCTTCATGATCTTTTATCCATCATCTAGAAAAATATCTTCACATAAACAATACAAGTTCAGCTACATCTACTCTGTACCTTTCCATTTCTTCTTTCCAGTTGTTCAAAACAGACAGAGGACTGAGAATCAGAAATGGTCCTTCATCATTTAACCTTCCCGTCAAGTAAATGAGGAGAGCAATCCTCTGAAACAAAGCAGGCAGTTTTGATCACCTTTCCAGGAGACACAACCATAAAGTTCCTACAACCATAGGCAGAGAACACAAACTGTTATACAAGATTTGCTTTATAAAGAAATTCCGTACAATCTTCCTCATATTAGGAAACTAGCACGTTCTTAGAAGTTCTTAGAACGACATCAGGTAAGCTCAGTGACTTTGCTGGTGTTCAATTACCTTAGGAGTTAACGAGCAATGAGGCTCAATATTTATGTAACTGAACCAAAAGGAAAAACGTCAGGAAAGAACAGAAATCAATGAAACCAATACACCTGTTGGAAAACAGCAGTAGTACTTTGAAAATATTAAGCCAGAAGTGCTAAGATCTGACAGCAAAGAGTACATGCACATCACGGCCTTGGCCCTTGGCTCGGCTGTTCTGATGAGAGTGCTTTGCTTCCTCCCCAACTTTCTCCCTCCTTCTATAATCATTTAGAGGGTGCCTTCTACTGGCTCAAGTTCTAAGCTCAAGTTATATGTGAACAAAACAGATACAACCTTTGGTCTTTCATAATGGGTGCATTATAATCATACTGTATAGCGGGATCCATATGCCATAGATGTACATGCATATATCTACAACACGCATTCAAATGCACAAAACAGACAATAATTCATTCTCACAAGAAGTATGAGTATGAAATGAAACTTTGCAAAGCCAAATGTGCATACTTCGGGACATGTTTGAGTACACTTATGTCTCTAAAGTTGCTCTCAACAAACAAAAACACGTGAAGAGCTTGCATCCCCAAATACTGTGCTATTTCTGAGGAAAAATATGCCCTAAGGATCAAATTCAAAATCCTGAGAAAACTATAGGCTCAAAAGTGTTCACATCAAAATTAATTTAAGTAACCCAAAAAAGGGGGAATTCATGATTCCTCATCAATAGGACGTTAAGCAAATTATAAATTCTCGATGGCATACTATGCAGCCAGTTGAATGATTTTGAATATAATAAAATGCAAAACTATAGTGCCAATGTTACATTAATGAATAGAAATCATATGGGCTAGATGTGCACTGTAACTTCAATGATGTAAAACATACCTTGCTGCTTATGGCTGTGGTTAGAATGCTGTGATGACAGAGTGGCAGTTCATTTTTTTTGACACAATCATATTAATCTTAAAAAGGAAATGATTTTCTCATTTAACTATCCCAGCCCAAAGTGTGCCCAGAGCATCCCTCTAATAAGTGGCTTAACTGGATTAAAACCATTCTGTTGAATGCTCGCTGGGGATGCAATTTAGAGAAAGTTTGTCTTTACTACCACAAATCAGAAGTGTCTACCAAATAAATTCAGAGTCACTAGTGAATTTTATCAAACATCTAAAATGGAAATGAGAACAATTTTACATAAGCTCTTGCTGAAAATTGAAGAGGAACACTTTTCAATATATTCTATGAGGCCAGCTTTACCCAAATACTAAAACCAGACAAAATTAGTATAAAAAAGAATATCACAAAACAATATCCTTCATAATGTAGATGCAAAATTTCTAAACATACTTTTACCAAAACAGACTTGGAGTTGGTACATTTTTAGAGAATTTAAAGTAGAGGTGGAAAGGCAAAGGACAAGTGGAATTTGCTGGCTCTCTGTGAAGTCAGTAGGACAATTTCAATGACTGAGACAAAGGAGATTATAGGGAGGATACCTCCAGGAAACTGATTTTTAGTTTCATAGTTCTCGTACAGGAATATACCAGAAACATATTTGTTTGCCCAAGAGAGAGAAGT
Organism: Callospermophilus lateralis; assembly: GCF_048772815.1. Lineage (NCBI taxonomy): Eukaryota > Metazoa > Chordata > Mammalia > Rodentia > Sciuridae > Callospermophilus > Callospermophilus lateralis. The sequence goes on along the minus strand of NW_027512681.1, from coordinate 244,984 downwards.
GATGAATCTCAGAGGACCTTATATAAGTGGTCGCATTGTTTCTGAATAATGCCAAGATTGATGAGGTACATCTACCTAAGTAAAGGACGCTTCAACATATGATCAGAGTAGCCTATGTGCACCGCTGCTCCAGCTTAAAGTTTGTTTATATATATATATATATATATATATATATATATATATATATATATATATATACACACACACACACACACACATATATATGGTTAGAGTCGGACGGGACAGTTGAACTTCTAAAAGGATTATGAGACCCTTGCTCATTCTCTCCAGTGACCACTGGTGAAACTTTCCTGGGATTGAAAAATTTTTATCTTCCTGATTTCTGATCAAGCTGCCTCTGACATATATCACGATTGTACCTGGATATCTTTTATATCCTTCAGATAAGTAAGTGATTAACCCAAGAGGTGTTATGACTGAATTTTCCATTAATCCAAGGCCATGTGTCAACCCAGGGCAGTATTTCTTATTATCCTGGCAGAAGCATCAATTTCAACACTCCACCATTGATCACTAGATCAATGCCCGAGGGGGCCACATCTGATTCTCCCCTTTTAAGGTCAGAGAGTCTAAGTTTTATTTTGGAAAACATACGGTACTTCCTCCATATTTCTCTATCACTGTAGAAAAATGGGCAGCAGCCTGACCCCAACCCACCCCCACTGAGAAAGAGAGAGTAATATTAGAAGCAATACAGTTAACTTCATATAGTGTTACTAAGGAGCACAGTCAATTTAGTCCTTGGGCAAGTATACATGCTTTACACAGAGAAAAAACCTAAACCTGGGCCCAATAACTGCACTTGTAACTCAAGTAACTTTTCTCACAGACACATGTCAATGCTCATATAAAGGTAATGACATAATTAATAACTACCCCCACAACTAAAAAAATCAATCCCAAGGTTGTGATCTCTTAAAAGTTAAGCATTTCACATTCTAGTATATACATACATACACACACACATACACCCTCACACACACACATATATAACAGCACTTAAAGATGGTATTAAGCCAGGTGTGGTGGCACATGCCTATAATCCCATTGGCTCCGGAGGCTAAGGCAGGAGGATTATGAGTTCAAAGCCAACCTCAGCAATTTAGGGAGGCACTAAGCAACTAAGTGAGACACTGTCTTCAAATAAAATACAAAAAAGGGCTGGATGTATGGTAAAGTTTTTAAGTACACCTGAGTTCAATCTGGGGTACCCCCCCCCAAAAAAAAGATGGAAATGAGTTGTGGGGAGGTGTTTCAGTGTAGGTAAACAGTGCTTCTTCCACAGTAACATACCTGGCAATTCTTACCAAGGCCCATCTCATCTCCCAGGATGCAGCCATTTTGACAGTGGAATCGCTGGGCTAGCCAGTTGACTCCCTCCAGTTGATAAGGGCGTAAATAAATTCCTAGAAATAAAAAATATAGCAAAATCAGAGAGCAAACATTTCAGCACATATGTGGGCTAAGCTCTAAGGCTTTGAATGAAGAACATGGCTTACATTCCCTTAATGTCAAACTTTATTGGCTATATCTTTTATTGGGACATTCTATGTATACAAACATTAGCGGATTTCCAAATTTCTTTTTGGGCAGACTTGGGTTACCATTCAAAGCCCTGAAATAGCCTGTCACTGTTATATAATCTTCTTGATCGATGAGAAACTCAGCCTGGGATCTGTTCTGTAATACCCAGTCTCAAGCCACTGTCCTTTCCTGGAAATAAGTATTCCTGGAAGTGATGCGACAAACAACACATGGACTGTTCATATGCTTGCTTAATGGCACTCATCTAAATCTGCCATTCCTGCTATATTGTCCCTTAAAGAAAAGGGGGACAGTAAAACACCATGATCCTGAATGCTCCCTTTCTGTTTATAAAAACCTAGCAAAATTAAGGGACCAATGAGATCAAGCCTAGGCTGGAAAGTCCAGATAAATATCATCTTGGAGGACACTGGCTTCTCTCTGCACACTGGGCACTAGGGCAAGTTAGTGTTATCTGTAAAAAGCTACTTTCTTGCATGTATGCTGGTCATACACACAAACTAAAGTTGACGTCACTGCTTCCTCAGTCTAACATGTAAGCCTCCTCCCTGAATGGGGCTGGGCAGAGAACTGAGGGCTTTGTGGAAAAGATACATGTCACTTGTTTGGCCAGAGCCACCAGGCAAAACACCAGGAGCAAGAGAGGTACTGCTTGGAGAAGCACCTTCAGGGACACAGGTGCTATCTGTTCAGTCTGTTGCCACGGAACTCTTCCTGGAGCCGTCATTGATCTGTTAGAAGCTTTCCCCGATAAACCATGTCTCCCATGCTGTCTCCAGCACCTTCTTTGGCCTCCCCACAACCTAGTACAACTGGGCTGTGGACTGCCCCTGCTAAAGGACAAAATGAAAACAGGACTACACTGTGCACCAACAGAGAAGCAGGGTTAAGAATGGAGACGCTGCTACATAAAGGGTGTTTAAAACTGAACAAGGATGGCAAGAGACTATCAATATTTACATTATATATATTTATAATTATATCTATATCCTCATAAATAAAAAGTAAAAATAAAGATATAAAGATATATATTTTAAAAAGTAAAAGGTTGAAGTGGTGGATAAAGAGTGACCCTCAAAGAGTTCATGCACAGACCTCAGAATCAGTGAATGTTACCTTACTTGGCAAAAAGGAGTCCACAGCCATGACTAAGGTTGAGGGTCTGGAGATGGGGAGACCATACTGAGTTATCCTGAATTACCCAATCTAATCACTCACACCTTTAGAAAATAGACCCTTCACCAGATGTGATCAGGAGGAGGTGACTATCATGAGGCAGTCCAGGTACCCCCGCCCAAAAGACCCTGCCATGATTAACCTTCTCCTCTTGTGAGATCAGGATGCCTTGCAGTTTGAACCTTCCTCTTGTTCTAAATGATCTGTTGGCTCTCCAGAGTCAGGCCTCTGTCTAAAACTCCAGTCAATATCTGGGCTATGATATTCTACAGAAGCTTTGCAAGATATTATCATTGGGGAAACTGAGGAAGGTTCCATGGGATCTCTTTTTTTTAAAACTGCAGGTGAATCTATAATTAGTTTAAAATAACATGTTTAATTAAAATGATATGAAACTATACAAAGATAACAGTATTTAATACTTAGAAGATGACTGCAAAAGGAAAAAAAATCATCCAAAAAGAAGTCAGAAAGAAAAGGATTTAATATAGGCAATCAGCTCACCATAAAATTTTTTGTTGGAAGGGCTGGAAAAGCAGCCCCTGGTTTAGCTTCCTGGTACAACTGCTGGATAACTATCAGAACTGGCTCATTCAGGTGATATCTACCTTCAGGACCAGGAATCCAGGAACCCACGAAAATCGTACGCTATTTCCCCAAATGTTTCACAAAGAACACACACTGCTGCTGGAATCAGGAAAAGAAGAATCTTGACCCACCCACAGTTTCCCTACATATCCATCTACTTTAACGAACAGGAGGGCCAGTCGCGCCCCCCCCCCCCCCCCCCCCCCCGCCACGCTACCGTTCCCAGTCTTCCCACACCGCCTGGTGGTGGACGCCCGACTACTCCCCCCAAGACTCCCTGCGACCCCCGCCTCCGCCCGCCCTCCTCACCCACCTCCTCACCCACCTCCGCATCCCCCCATCACTGCGGCAGACCAGCCTGCCCACAGGCCCCTCTCCACCCGTCCTCCACTCTGAGGGAAGCGGCACTGCGCCTCATTTCCCGAGAGCCACAGAGCCCTAGAGGCAGGAGCGGGCCGAGCGCTCTCCACGGAGAAGGGCCGCACTCCGGGCGGGAACCTCGGGCGCCACGCCCCCCGCCCCCCCCCCCCCCCCCCCCCGCCCGTCCTGCCGTGCCCACTGCGCCTCGTTTCCCGAGAGCCACGGAGCCCTAGAGGCAGGAGCCGGCCGAGCGATCTCCACGGAGAAGCGCCGCACTCCGGGCGGGAACCTCGGGCGCCACGCCCCCCCACCCCACCCCCCGCCGCCCGTCCTGCCGTGCCCACTGCGCCTCGTTTCCCGAGAGCCACGGAACCCTAGAGGCAGGAGCGGGCCGAGCGCTCTCCACGGAGAAGCGCCTCATTCCCGGCGGGAACCTCGGGCGCCACGCCCGCCCCCCCCCCCCCCCCCCCCCCGCCCGTCCTGCCGTGCCCACTGCGCCTCGTTTCCCAAGAGCCACGGAGCCTAGAGGCAGGAGCGGGCCGAGCGCTCTCCACGGAGAAGCGCCGCACTCCGGGCGGGAACCTCGGGCACCACGCCCCCCCCCGCCCGCCAGTCCTGCCGTGCCCACTGCGCCTCGTTTCCCGAGAGCCACGGAGCCCTAGAGGAGGAGCGGGCCGAGCGCTCTCCACGGAGAAGCGCCGCACTCCGGGCGGGAACCTCGGGCGCCACGCCCCCCCTCCCCCCCGCCGCGCCCGTCCTGCCGTGCCCACTGCGCCTCGTTTCCTGAGAGCCACGGAGCCCTAGAGGCAGGAGCGGGCCGAGCGCTCTCCACGGAGAAGCGCCGCACTCCGGGCGGGAACCTCGGGCGCCACGCCCCCCCGCCCCCCCCCCCCCGCCCGTCCTGCCGTGCCCACTGCGCCTCGTTTCCCGAGAGCCAGGGAGCCCTAGAGGCAGGAGCTGGCAGAGCGCTCTCCACGGAGCAGCGCCGCACTCTGGGCGGGAACCTCGGGCGCCCCGCCCCCCCCCCCCCCCCCGCGCCCGTCCTGCCGTGCCCACTGCGCCTCGTTTCCCGAGAGCCACGGAGCCCTAGAGGCAGGAGCGGGCCGAGCGCTCTCCACGGAGAAGCGCCGCACTCCGGGCCGGAACCTCGGGCGCCACGCCCCCCCCGCCCCCCCCGCCCCCCCCGCCCGTCCTGCCGTGCCCACTGCGCCTCGTTTCCCGAGAGCCACGGAGCCCTAGAGGCAGGAGCGGGCCGAGCGCTCTCCACGGAGAAGCGCCGCACTCCGGGCGGGAACCTCGGGCGCCACGCCCCCCCCGCCCCCCCCCCCCGCCCGTCCTGCCGTGCCCACTGCGCCTGGTTTCCCTAGAGCCACGGAGCCCTAGAGGCAGGAGCCGGCCGAGCGCTCTCCACGGAGAAGCGCCGCACTCCGGGCGGGAACCTCGGGCGCCACGCCCCCCCCGCCCCCCCCCCCCGCCCGTCCTGCCCGTGCCCACTGCGCCTGGTTTCCCTAGAGCCACGGAGCCCTAGAGGCAGGAGCCGGCCGAGCGCTCTCCACGGAGAAGCGCCGCAATCCGGGCGGGAACCTCGGGCGCCACGCCCCCCCCGCCCCCCCCGCCCCCCCCCCCCCGCCCGTCCTGCCGTGCCCACTGCGCCTCGTTTTCCAAGAGCACGGAGCCCTAGAGGCAGGAGCGGGCCGAGCGCTCTCCAGGGAGAAGCGCCGCACTCCGGGCGGGAACCTCGGGCGCCACGCCCCCCCGCCCCCCCGCCCCCCCCCGCCCCCCCCCCGCCCCCCCCCGCCCCCCCCCCCCCGCCCGTCCTGCCGTGCCCACTGCGCCTCGTTTCCCGAGAGCCAGGGAGCCCTAGAGGCAGGAGCGGGCCGAGCGCTCTCCACGGAGAAGCGCCGCACTCTGGGCGGGAACCTCGGGCGCCCCGCCCCCCCCCCCCCCCGCGCCCGTCCTGCCGTGCCCACTGCGCCTCGTTTCCCGAGAGCCACGGAGCCCTAGAGGCAGGAGCGGGCCGAGCGCTCTCCACGGAGAAGCGCCGCACTCCGGGCGGGAACCTCGGGCGCCACGCCCCCCCGCCCCCCCGCCCCCCCCCCGCCCCCCCCCCCCCCCCGCCCGTCTGCGTGCCCACTGCGCTCGTTTCCCGAGAGCCAGGGAGCCCTAGAGGCAGGAGCGGGCCGAGCGCTCTCCACGGAGAAGCGCCGCACTCTGGGCGGGAACCTCGGGCGCCCCGCCCCCCCCCCCCCCCGCGCCCGTCCTGCCGTGCCCACTGCGCCTCGTTTCCCGAGAGCCACGGAGCCCTAGAGGCAGGAGCGGGCCGAGCGCTCTCCACGGAGAAGCGCCGCACTCCGGGCGGGAACCTCGGGCGCCACGCCCCCCCCGCCCCCCCCGCCCCCCCCCCCCCGCCCGTCCTGCCGTGCCCACTGCGCCTCGTTTTCCAAGAGCCACGGAGCCCTAGAGGCAGGAGCGGGCCGAGCGCTCTCCAGGGAGAAGCGCCGCACTCCGGGCGGGAACCTCGGGCGCCACGCCCCCCCGCCCCCCCGCCCCCCCCCGCCCCCCCCCCCCCCCCCGCCCGTCCTGCCGTGCCCACTGCGCCTCGTTTCCCGAGAGCCAGGGAGCCCTAGAGGCAGGAGCGGGCCGAGCGCTCTCCACGGAGAAGCGCCGCACTCTGGGCGGGAACCTCGGGCGCCCCGCCCCCCCCCCGCGCCCGTCCTGCCGTGCCCACTGCGCCTCGTTTCCCGAGAGCCACGGAGCCCTAGAGGCAGGAGCGGGCCGAGCGCTCTCCACGGAGAAGCGCCGCACTCCGGGCGGGAACCTCGGGCACCACGCCCCCCCCCAAGCCACACACCCCCCCCCCGCCCATCCTGCCGTGCCCACTGTGCCTCGTTTCCCGAGAGCCACGGAGCCCTAGAGGCAGGAGCGGGCCGAGCGATCTCCACGGAGAAGCGCCGCACTCCGGGCGGGAACCTCGGGCGCCACGCCCCCCCACCCCACCCCACCCCACCCCCCGCCGCCCGTCCTGCCGTGCCCACTGCGCCTCGTTTCCCGAGAGCCACGGAACCCTAGAGGCAGGAGCGGGCCGAGCGCTCTCCACGGAGAAGCGCCTCACTCCCGGCGGGAACCTCGGGCGCCCCCCCCCCGCCCGTCCTGCCGTGCCCACTGCGCCTCGTTTCCCAAGAGCCCACGGAGCCCTAGAGGCAGGAGCGGGCCGAGCGCTCTCCACGGAGAAGCGCCGCACTCCGGGCGGGAAACCTCGGGCGCCACGCCCCCACCGCCCCCCCCCCCCCCCCCCCGCTCGTCCTGCCGTGCCCACTGCGCCTCGTTCCCGAGAGCCACGGAGCCCTAGAGGCAGGAGCGGGCCGAGCGCTCTCCCAGGAGAAGCGCCGCACTCCGAGCGGGAACCTCGGGCGCCACGCCCCCCCCCCCCTCCTGCCGTGCCCACTGCGCCTCGTTTCCCGAGAGCCACGGAGCCCTAGAGGCAGGAGCGGGCCGAGCGCTCTCCACGGAGAAGCGCCGCACTCCGGGCGGGAACCTCGGGCGCCACGCCCCCCCCGCCCCCCCCCGCCCGTCCTGCCGTGCCCACTGCGCCTCGTTTCCCGAGAGCCACGGAACCCTAGAGGCAGGAGCCGGCCGAGCGCTCTCCACGGAGAAGCGCCGCACTCCGGGCGGGAACCTCGGGTGCCACGCCCCCCCCGCCCCCCCCCTCCCGTCCTGCCGTGCCCACTGCGCCTCGTTTCCCGAGAGCCACGGAGCCCTAGAGGCAGGAGCGGGCCGAGCGCTCTCCACGGAGAAGCGCCGCACTCCGGGCGGGAACCTCGGGCGCCACGGCCCCCCCCCCGCCCGCCCCCCCCGCCCGTCCTGCCGTGCCCACTGTGCCTCGTTTCCCGAGAGCCACGGAGCCCTAGAGGCAGGAGCGGGCCGAGCGCTCTCCACGGAGAAGCGCCGCACTCCGGGGCGGAACCTCGGGCGCCACGCCCCCCCCGCCCCCCCGCCCCCCCCGCCCCCCCCCGCCCGTCCTGCCGTGCCCACTGCGCCTGGTTTCCCGAGAGCCACGGAGCCCTAGAGGCAGGAGCGGGCCGAGCGCTCTCCAGGGAGAAGCGCCGCACTCCGGGCGGGAACCTCGGGCGCCACGCCCCCCCCCGCCCCCCCCCCGCCCCCCCCCCCCCCGCCCGTCCTGCCGTGCCCACTGCGCCTGGTTTCCCGAGAGCCACGGAGCCCTAGAGGCAGGAGCTGGCCGATCGATCTCCACGGAGAAGCGCCGCACTCCGGGCGGGAACCTCGGGCGCCACGCCCCCCCGCCCCCCCCCTCCCGTCCTGCCGTGCCCACTGCGCCTCGTTTCCCGAGAGCCACGGAGCCCTAGAGGCAGGAGCTGGCCGAGCGCTCTCCAGGGAGAAGCGCCGCACTCCGGGCGGGAACCTCGGGCGCCACGCCCCCCCCCCCCCGCCCCGCCCCGCCCCCCCCGCCCGTCCTGCCGTGCCCACTGCGCCTGGTTTCCCGAGAGCCACGGAGCCCTAGAGGCAGGAGCGGGCCGAGCGCTCTCCACGGAGAAGCGCCGCACTCCCGGCGGGAACCTCGGGCGCCACGCCCCCCCCGCCCCCCCCCCCCGCCCGTCCTGCCGTGCCCACTGCGCCTCGTTTCCGGAGAGCCACGGAGCCCTAGAGGCAGGAGCGGGCCGAGCGCTCTCCACAGTGGGAACCTCGGGCGCCCCGCCCCCCCCCCCCCCCCCCCGCCCATCCTGCCGTGCCCTCGCCTGCTCCACCAACTGACGGCGAGGAATGGGGAATGGGAGGCCGGCGAAGGTCGCTGCGGCTGCTCCCTGAGGGCAGGACAGGACCCGACTGACCGCTCAGAGCGGCGCGTGGCCCGAACGCCGCGGGAAGGACCAACCGTCGGCCAGCCACCTGCGGCGCGCGCAGGCTCCCAGAGTCAAGGGGGCGGTGCGTCTTCCCAGTCCAACCGCAGCGCCACCCGCACAGCCGGACCGCCTGGACCCGGGCTTCGCGCCCCACCAGGCAGGTTTCCTCGCCCACCGCCCGGCTACCCGGAAGTACCCCGCGCCGAGCTGCGCCCACCGCACGAGCGCCCACCCACTACCGGCGGAGGGGAAGCCCCGGCTCGCGGAAAGCTGGTGTGCACGAGGTGGCGCATCTGGGCGGCCCTTCTCCTGCAGCCCACTTACCTGTCAGGCCGCACTGCCTGTCAGCTCCTGCACCCATGTCCTCACCGCCTCGGGTCTGCCCTTCGCCTGGAAGGCTACGACGAAACCCGGCACGCTACCCTCCATCTGGCTGCGAGAGGCTCCGCCCCGCACGCCATGCGTGCGCAGCCTTTCCTGTGAGCCGCGGAGGACCCTGGGAGCGCCGCTCAGGGCTGTGGGAGCGCTGCGCAGCCGCCAGGGGACGCCCGCTGAGGGCGTCTATTGCGAACTGCTGGAAGTCCGCATCCAGGTCAGTGTTGGAATTCTTGGCTGGAGCCATGGGTGGCTACTCTGCTCTCAGGAGTCAGCTCAATTCTGTTGACTCTAGCGGTAAGTTGGGCGAGACTCTGAAGCCCCCTGAGCTGTTCCCTGTTAGCTGTAAGCGAAAGCCTCCAAATGTTGCTGCCGCCAAGGGCATTTCAAGGACGCTATGAGAGTAGGTAGATTGCCCACTGGGTTAGCTTCAGGGTGACCAGCCTCAGTTCTGGGTGATCCCGTGATGTAGTTTACCACTAGCACAAATATTATCATAACCTCAAAGTCACTGCATTTACCCCCATACCTCCTAGGTGCTGCCCTAGGAGCTGATACATTGGGTCGCCCCCTCTGGACCTTTAGGAAACTCACGAGCGTTCCACTGTAGGTATGGCTCTTGGACCGAGGAGTATCAGGAATACAGCAAAGACCCGACCAGCAGAAATACCGCCTGCTGGGTCCCAAGGTCATCCATCAGCAGCAAGGGGCACGGCTGGCTGGCGGTCCACGTTAACAGCACCAGCAGGACAGCTGCCATCAGACCCTTTGATCAGCTGTTTGGGGTGCAAGGCATCGGTAAGACAGACTCTGCCCAGAGTGGCCCACATCACTGCATGGCAGGGTCTCAGCGCTGCAGGGGTGGGACTATGTTTGTGCTGCTGACAGTCGCAGGTGGCTCAGTGGGAACACTGCTGCAGATTTGGGTTGCATGACTTTTGTGCTATGGGGACTGGCCCTGGATGTTGCAGGATGTCTGACCACATTCCCAGACACTGCTCAGGAGATGCTGTCAATACCCCTGTTGGAGATGAGGATCAGGCCCTAGTTTTCCTGGTGTTAAAGAGGAAACGCCCCCAAGCTTAGAAAATGAGTTTTATTTAAGAAAGAGACAGGCACAGCTGAAGAGAAGGGACCCCAGAGCTGGGAGTCCAGGGAACTGAGCGTGTCTTGCTCTTTGACAGACCCCAGAACCCCCACTACCATCTCGGGCTCCTCCATGTAGGTGCCCAAGGGCAGGCGGGGACGGGAGCACAGGAGGAGTCCTGAGCTATCTATCCACTGAGCAGCAGTAGTGGGAGCCCAGAGTTTAGCTAATCACTGAGCCACCTCCCCAGCCCTTTTTATTTTTTATTGTGAGACAGGGTCTTGGTAAGTGGCTTAGGACCACCTCACCAGGTTGCTGAGGCTGGGTTTGAACTTGAGATCCTCCTGCCTCACCCTCCCCAGCTGCTGGGATGACAGGCGTGCACCACACTGCTCACTTTCTGGGTAGAAAAATGGCCCCCAATTATAGGAGGAATTCATGCGTATGTAGGTGACACTGGGAGATGACTTAAGCATGAGAGACTGTAACAGAACGTATCAGTTTGGGCATTCAGGAGACAGGTTGTGAGAAGAGAAGGTCTGGGGATGGCGTTCTACTATAGTGTCACTGGGAAAGGATTTATTTGGGGGAGAAGGATTCATGTTTTGGCTCCTTCCCAAAGAATGTCATTTTTTAGGCTTGATGGATGGTTCCTTCCCAGGGACTCTCCTGTCACTAGGAAAGGATGTGTTGGGAAAGGATCAATGATATCAATGGGTCACCTTCTTCCTCCTTCCCTCTCCCCAGGCCACACTGTGTGGGGGTTGTCATTTCCATATCTTTCATTTGGAACTCTACCTGGCATAAATGTTCCATAAAGACACAGACTTGTTATTCACAGGGCAGGATTTGGTTGTGAGACACCTGCCATCAAACGGGAGCCTAAATCCGGCCCCAGAATCGGACCCTTTGCTATTCCCTTCAATGGTACATTTCCTGTGCAACCCCCCAAACGTCCCTTTTATGAAAATAGGCAATAAAAGATTCCGACAGAGACCTAAAAAGCAAACGATAATGGGAAAATGGTTCTGAGCTGGTGCAGGCGGCAGGAATTTATTTTATGACCAAGTCCTGGGATTGCTAAAAGAATGAAGCAGTTTCTTGGTTGAGAACGTTCTGCTTTAGGGAAGGGCTGACTTTGAAGCCATCAGATCCCATTCTGAGTGTGTCTCTATGATCTGTTCATTGTGAGATCTCAGTCCTAGAATCTGGGACAAGGATGTGCATGTGGAAGTACTTTATTTCCAGGGACCTTACAATGGAGTCATGCCCTGAGCCAGGGCATTGGTGGGGGGAATTCATCCATGTAATTCTTTTTTTTTTTTGGTACTGGGGACTGAACTGAGGTGCACTTGACCACTGAGTCTCATCCCCAGCCCTTTGTTGTATTTTATTTAGAGATGGTTCTTGCTGAGTTGCTTAGGGCCTCGCTTTTGCTGAAGCTACCTTTGAACTTGTGATCCTCCTGCCTCAGCCTCCCAAGCTGTTGGGATCACAGGCATCCAGCCATCCAAGCAATTCTGTCAGTCGCAATCTCTTCAGTTTACAAGAAGGGTCTCTTTTTCACACCACTACAATGCAGGAGTCCTAAGGAAGTCACAATCTTCCTGTGGCTTGAGATGAGCTGATTCAGATCTAATGATAAAGCCGGGTGCAGTGGTGCATGCCTGTCATCCTAGCAGCTCAGGAGGCTGAGGCAGGAGGATCACAAGTTCAAAGCCAGCCTCAGCAAAAGCAAGGCGCTAAGTAACTCAGTGAGACCCTGTCTCTAAATAAAACACAAAATAGGGCTGGGGAGGTGGCTCAGGGCTCAGTGGTCGAGTGCCCCTGAGTTCAGTCCCCACAAAAAAAGAAAGATCTACTGGTAAATCTTGAATGCCTGGAAAGGTGTGGGTGGATTGGAGTCAATTGGCCCTGATCACCAACTCATGTCACTGACCTCTCCTTCTCTAACCAGCTCGAGAGAATCCGCCAACCAATGTCACAGCCCAGATCCAGGTCTCTCCATCCGATGGGACAAACCCATTTCCACCTTTCCACAGCACTGCTTTGATTATGAAGTGAAGATACACAACACAAAGAAGAATTATTTGCAGGTAATTCCTCAGAGGGTCCCAGAAGTCCATAACAAATATTCATTGTATAAACATTGAACAATTTTTTTTTTCTCCATTGGCTGCTCTGGTTATAGCTGGATATGAACAAGGTCAAATACATCTACCCAGGTGTTATGGAAATCAACCAAACCTTACAAGCCTTTTGTTCTTCTTATGGATGAAAATAATCCCCGGGGTCAGATGAAACCTCATGGGTACTGGTGTAGGGAAAATGTAAAATGTCATGGCTCGGTTGAAAGCAGAAACGTCAGTGTTCCAAGACCTAGAGCCATGGTTTTGGCTGTGTTAGATCCCATCTCAGCCCAAAGCTACAGGCAGCCCAGGTGCCATCGATGGATGACAACACACCCAAGATGTGGTGTGTACATACAGTGGAAGGTGTCACACAGCCTGGGTTTATTTACTTGTTCATTTTTATTTTTGGGGGGGCACTAGGGATTGAACCCAGGGTGCTTAACCACTGAGCCATATCCCCAGCCCTTTTTAATATTTTATTTAGAGGCAAAGTCTCACCAAGTTGCTTAGGGTCTTGCTAAGTTGCTGAGGCTGGTCTTGAACTTGGTATCCTCCGGCCTCAGCCTCCTGAGCACTCAAGTTCTCAGAACAAACCAGAGCTATTGCTCATGATTCAACCTGAGCTTGTGCACGGAGCTACATCCCAGCCCAGAGGGCCAGTTTTGCAAGATGAGAAGCATGGGAAGATGGACTGTATTTAAAACTGCTGATCTGTACACTTAAAAATGCAGCAGATGGTCAATTTTATATTGAATGTATCTTACCGCAGTTTTAAAAAACACATACGGGGTACAATGGCATGTGCCTGTCATTCTGGCTACTTGGGAGGCTGAGGCAGGAGGATCGCAACTTCGAGGCCAGCCTAGGCAATGTAAGTTGATCCCATCTCAGAAAAATAATAAAACAAAAATGAAAACCTCCCACCTCATTAAACTGCCAACATTTCTTGAGGATAGATTACGTGTCAAGCTTTGTAATTTTATCTTATCCTCACAATAACTCTTGGGTAATTACCATTCTTTTTGGAGTGGCAAGACCTGGAAAAAGACAGTCTTGCTCACAGTCACCGAGCTAGAGCAAAACACAGGGGTGGCAGGCTTCCAACACGTGTCTCACTGATAACAGAAAAAGTAAATGCAGAGCAATGAGATTTCATCAATATATTTTTTGTGGGGTACCAGGGATTGAACTGAGGCGCACTCGACCACTGAGGCACCTCCCCAGTCCTATTTTGCATTTTATTTAGAGACAGGGTCTCACTGAGTTGCTTAGCACCTCGCTTTTGCTGAGCCTGTCCTGCCTGCAAATTTTTTTTTTTTTTTGGTAAATGGTGAGAGGCTTTGCAGGCCATTCATTTTTCTATCAAAATTACTCAGAATTAAAGTGGCCACAGTGTCAACAAATGGGTAAGACTGCTTCCCATACGGCTTTATCTGTGGACACGAAAATTTCCATTTCATGTGGTTTTCATGTATCATGAAACAAGACTCTTCTTTGGAGATTTTCCAGCCACTGAAAAATACCTAAGCCGCTGAGTGAGGTGGTGCACACCTGTAAGCCCAGGGGTTTGGGAGCCCGAAGCTAGAGAATGGAAAGTTTAAGTCTCTGCAAATTAGCAAGACCCTAAAGCAACTTAGGAAGACCCTGTCTCAACATTAAAAATTTTGAAAAATGCTGGGATATGGCTGGGTTGTCTATCACCTCTGGGATCCATCCACTGTACTAAACCCCCTCTCCATAGAAACCTTCAAAACGTAGCAGGTCATAGTTTGTAGGTCATTCAAAATCAGGTGGCAGATGAGTTTGCAGACACCAGAATGGGCAGCCCTTGTGACGTTGTTTAGGATTTAGGATGCAGAGGGAGAAGGCCAGGGAGCCTATTCACACTGGTAGAGGCTCCTCTGGTCTTTGCATCTGAAACATCAATTGGGCCCCTACGGGAGCTCCTGGACTTAGCATGGATGGCCAGATGTCTTTGAGTGACTTCCTGAACACTGGGTCACTTTATTTCTACAGGACCCCTCAAGCTGGTCATCGACATACCTTATGGGTTTTGAGATTCTTACAAGACTTTTTTCGCCCATTTAGATCGAAAGGATCACAACCAATGCATTTGTCTCCGTCATTGACCATCTCTCCAAGTACTCCATTCAAGTGAGGGCGGCCGTGAGTCCCGCCTGCAGGACAGCCGGGCTCTGGAGTGAGTGGACTCCACCTATCTATGTGGGTGAGTCTCTGAGAACTTGGGGTGGGGTGTCTTGGAACGGTTTTGCGTCTCTGCTGGGTCACATCTCCTATGACTCCACCGATAGTTCCATCAGAGGTGGCTTTTCCAGGAAGCCAGCCAAGCCTGGGTGTCCACCCGGTCCCCAGAGCAAGCCCTTCTCGTGAGTCCTACCTGTTGTCTTGCTTGGAAGCCTCTGTTCCTCCTTCTCTCCAAAGGCTTGAACTTTTTCAGCTAAGTGTACATCTACAAGCTGCTCAAAGAAAAAAGAGCTCAACTGCCTTTTACGAAGCTTACCCCAAGTACAGTGTCCTGCAAAAAAACTTAGTACCATATGATGGTCAGATTATCAGGGATGACACTGCACCTATCTTATACAGATTCCATTGGCTTTATATGCATTCATGTGTTCAGTTCTATGCAATTTCAGCACATGTTGAACTGCAAGTGTCAATATGTATCTTTACAGAGATCCAAAGTGTATCATTAGTCAGGATACAGGACAGCGCATTTCTAGGATTCCTGATGCTGTTCCCCCATCTCCATTTTTCTTTGGTACTGAGGATGAAACTCAGGGGTGTTTAATCACTGAGCCACATCCCCAGCACTTTTTTATATTTTATCTGGGTGCACAGTTTCACCAAGTTGCTAAGTGCATCATTAAGTTGCTGAGGCTGGCCTCCAACTTTCCATCCTCCTGCCTCAGCCTCCAGACTCACTGTGATTAAGGTGCATGCCCCTGGGAGAGGCTCCTCTTGCCAATTTTATAACCGCACCCAATCTCTCTGTCTCCCTCCACCTTTCCCAGCAACCACTCATCTGTTCTCCAGCTCTGTGATGTTCCCATACCTAATTCTGAATTTATAATGCAGTTCTTTTTCTTCAAAAATGACTCTGAAATTGAGTGATCTTCAGAAAATCTAGATCCCTCCCTGAGCCTTCTCTCCCATGGACAGAAGATCTGAATTTCTGGGTATTTCTTGAGCACCTGTGTTGCTCTGGTCAAATTGGCTAGTTTTTGTGGCAAGTAAAAATGACCATCTTTTCTGTTAGTGGGGTCTTTGAAAGGTCACAGACATTAGATGGTGGCTGTGCATGAAGTGCACATTCCCAGGCCCTCCCAGTTAAGAAGCAGCTGTAATGTCTCACAGGACAGCCGGGTTCTGGAGTGAGTGGACTCCACCTATCTATGTGATGAACCTGGTTGAGGGTCTACGGGAGCAGGGAGGGTGGGAATAACCCAGGAGTGCCCCACTGAATGCCGGGGTTGAACACCCAACCTCTGCACACACGTATCCTTGAACACACTGGTCTCTCTGCGGGACAACAGGAAGCAACTCCAACCTGTCTGCCTCTTGGGGTTTTGTGAAATACAGCAACCAGAGCAGGCCACAGGTATGGGAGGTTATTTGCCAGACACAGTGCTAAATGACTCTCTTGCATTATCTCAATTAATTCCCTGCACCAACCTGTTTTGCAAGAAAATTTAGGTCACTTGCAAGTGGCAGGAAGAAATGGGGCTCATCCCTAGGCTGGTGCAAGCACCCCATCTCTTAGACCCCTGGTGTGGGGTGTCAATATCCTACAAGGCGCCAGGTGCTGTGGAAGTGAAAGACCCGTGTAAGAGATCTTGGTGGCTAACTCCGTGGTCATGGCTGGTCATGGTGTGGCATGGCTGCTGGAAGAGTGGATTTAAGATTTCTTTTGGGAATGGCAAAAAAAAAATACTATGTAGATTTTTACAGATGGTGGTACATGTCTGTCATCCCTCTGGTTCAAGAGGCTGAGGCAGGAGGATCACAAGTTCAAGGCCAGCTTCAGCAATTTAGCAGCCCTAAG
Organism: Callospermophilus lateralis; assembly: GCF_048772815.1. Classification (NCBI taxonomy): domain Eukaryota; kingdom Metazoa; phylum Chordata; class Mammalia; order Rodentia; family Sciuridae; genus Callospermophilus; species Callospermophilus lateralis. The sequence goes on along the minus strand of NW_027512681.1, from coordinate 228,778 downwards.
CAACTTAGTGAGACATTGTCTCAAATTAAGAAAAAAAATGGTGGGGGTTGCGGCTGGGGATGTGGCTCAGTGGTTAAGCACCTCGGAGTTCAATTCCTGGTTACCCCTCCACCCTGCCCCCCCAAAATCTGCTCTGTATTCCATTCACTTCACTACAGAGTGCCCTTGAGGCAGTGACCCATTAGACCCTGAGAATGGGAGTCAGACCTGAGGCCTATCAGGTAGACTTCCACGGAAGACCAGGGAAGGGGAACACTGTTTAGAGTCAGAGGAGCCTGGATCCCATAAAAATTGTGCAGTGCGCAACACACATGGCCTTATGTTGTGGCCCTGACATCACTAGAGGGCTCGGAGAGCAAGCAGGAGCCTTCCAGAGGAGAGGGAACTGAAAGTGGGGTAAGAGGAACTGAGAACACACCACATCACCTGCTGCAGGGTTCTGCTGAGCCTCAGCACCCCCCTCTCTGTGCCCCCAGGTTGACCTACCTACGCTGACCCCAGTGCAAAAGGGACTTCCCTCCACCCTGCTTCGTGTCCCCAGATAAAAAACTCACTGTGGGGCCTGAAAAAGAAACACACAGAAGAACCACACCTCAGCAAGGCTTTTGAACAAGATGATTCATTTTGTCAGATGCCTGGGGTGGGGGCTTCATTTTTATTCCTCGAATTCACAAGGTTTCCATTTTTAAAGTGTTTTCTGCGACTTCCCACGGGTACCAAGCTCGGTGGCCCCATTGATATTTCTAAGCACCTTCCTAACACCACCACGTAGGCTGTTGCAGACAGACAGACAGATGTGAGCTCCTTCCCCAGCCCTCTTAGATTTTATTTTGAATGCTGCCCAAGGAATTTCAAAGCACCATGCTAGAGACCAAGAGCAAGGTGGTGGCTAAGAATCCACTTAGGATTTGGGAAGGGGTGCGATGTGAAGCTGTCATCCCAGTTGACCAGAGCGTGGGCCATCTAGGTGTTAGCCAGGGCTCTGACCATGTCCAGATCTCCCACCCAAATTAGAAGGGACCAAAGATAATACGGTGAAGCAGGTACTCAGAGGCTGCCTAGGTACAGTGTTCAGGAGGATTCTGAGGATGAATGTTGATCCGAGGGCATGGAGATCATTAGAGAGGACCGAGTGGGGACTCAGCCCGTCCAACCTAACCCCTCTTGGCCTGTGTCCTCAGCTGTGACTCAGAGTCCCTTCCCCCTGTCACCAATCCTGTTTCTCCGCCCCCGCATCACCCCTCCTTGAATCTGCTGAGCGGCGAAGGGGATCCGGACGGAGGGTTCATTTTAAGCTGGTTTTGAATTTGTCCCTCACTGGCCACTTTAGGGCCCTCTTGCCATTACGTCCTGGTCCTAGGCAACGGCTGGCTAGTGCAGATCTCAGCTCATTACGAGTCCCTGCCCCCTGCACCCCACCCCCAGGTGTCCCTCTTGGATGGGTAGCATCTCACCCATTTCACCGACAGCCACCCCTTTCATGAAGACGAGGTTAGACTGTCTCAGCCCCAGGGGCATTTTCACGTTGTCCTGGGGTCACCTGCTTTCACTTTTCCAGCAGTGTCTTGTCACTGTGTCAATTCAGAGGTCCCCAGGTCTTACGGCAGATGTTGAGTTTGCAGAATTTGGGGGGAAAGGCCAGGAGGAGGCCAAGAGGGGCCCTCCTGCCCTGGGTCCCTTCGGCTTCCCCTCTCCTGTTGGCACCACAGTGTGACAACTGCAGAGGCAAGGGCTGGTGCAGATCAACAGGCGGGGGGACGAGGACGGCAGCTCCAGGACCTGGGTGCCAGGCACAGTAAAGCCGAGGAGATGTATTTCATGGCCTCACGGGGGACTGTGGGTTCTGCAAGTGGGGGATGTTGGCTGGGCTGGGTCTGGTGAGGCCACTTCCTTTCCCCAGGCTCCTGTGGTTTCCAGGCTGGGTAGACCCCCGCATGGCAGCCCCACCATTTGTTCACTACAGTGTGTGTGGGGGGCTACCTGTGATTTTTTTATTTTTTATTTTTTGGTACTAAGGATGGAACCCAGGGGTGCTTAACCACGGAGCCCCCTCCCCAGCCCTTTATTATATTTTATTTAGATACAGGGATCTTGCTGAGTTGCTTGGGGCCTCACTAAGTTGCTGAGGCTGGCTCTGAACTCGGGATCCTCCCAGCTCTTGATCTGCTCAGCCTCCGTCCTGCCAAGCAGCAGGGCCAAGTTCCTGGACCTCTTCCGGCTCCTCTGACCCACCTGTTCCTCTCCAGTTCTCCTCCACGTTCATTTGAATGCAGATCCCTGCAGGATAAGACCATCCTCGCCTCCCATCTGCTGTGCATTTTTGTTGAGGATTCTGACAACACTCCGATTTAGGTCATGCTCCAAGGATTTGCCTTGAGGCTTGAATGCTGCCTGGGCATTGAGCATCTACTACGTGGGTTCCGTGCCAAGCCCTATACACACATCCACCCCCCATCTCCATTTTGCAAAGTGAGAGGTAGACTGATACCCTGCTTGGCCACCTCCAAAGCAAAAGGTGAAACCTGGATGGAACCCCTGCACCCTTGCTGTCACTTTGGTTTGATGATCGCACCCCTGCAGCTGCCTTTGGGGATTGGCAGAGGCGATACATCAGCTGATCCCACAGGGAAGGGAGCTGCAGGTTCAGGACCTGCAGAAGGTGTGATGCCCTCGCTGCCGCGAGGCCTTTGCCTACAGAGAAAGAAATGGCCCCAAGCCTAGGCTTCCTGGGGGGTAACTCATACAGGGGCTCTCCAGCCCTTTGTAAAGGCCCCAGGCTCCAGTCGCCATCACTTCTCCAGATTTCACTTCACCTGAGCCATTTCTCCAGGTGAACAGGACTGTGTGCCTTTTGGGGGTGGTGACCTCCACCCTCTGCTCACTCCTGTTGTCTTTTTGGGGGGCTCCAGCTGGGGCCCATGCTGCACTGGAGAGCCCAGGCACCTCGGGGTCACCTTGCGCCTTGCACTGGGAACCCAGGATCTCCTGAGAGCCACCACAGCTTCGCCCTTCCACCAAGGAAAGCTGGTTGAACCCAGCATCCCAGATGAGCACATTGAATTCTGTCCATGACTCAGCCCTCTTGGGGCCTACTGAACGTCTCTAGAACCAAGTGAGCAAGAGGGACTTGCAGGGCAAAAGGGGCTGCAGCGTCCAGTCACAAGTGGCTTCACCAGGTCCCGCACCAGCCAGGAGCAGAGCTGGCACTCACTAGTCCAACCCTGGGGACTTCCTGGCCCCTGGATGCCATCCCACCCCACATCCACCCCCAGGCCACAGAACAATAGAATTTCCACCCTTTGGATCATCTGCAAAGTTGAGATGTCAAAAATACAGGAGATCGAGGTCCCCAGAAACCCAGACAGCAGGTTCCCCAAATGCTCCAAGTTGGGGTTCCCAAATGCTCTAAGTTGGCCACGTGTGCAGAGTGTCCAGGAACCAAATGGTCAATCCCGAGGGCTGATGCCCCTCAGGACAGGCTGTGCAACTCCCTCTTTCTGGAACTCATCTTGACATCAACACAAGGCACTGCCCAGCGACTTTTTAAAAAGAAGCATCTGTGGCTGCGATTCCAGGGGAGGGAAGAGTAAAGATTCTTTAGAGAAAAGATTCAAGTTACCTGGAAATTGTGAACAGTTCTGGGACTGAACCCAGGAACGTGTGCATGAAATAGTTCTTTAAAGAAAAAAGATCTACAAGGCCAAAGACTCCAAAATTCCAAGTAAGGATGTGAGATGTAGGATAAAGAGAAACACTGGATCCTCAAGGAAACACTCAAAAGCCACTGAGATGAAGAAAACTTAGCTGCCTGTCAATCTGGGCCTGGGCCCTTGTAAATGGAGGTAAATAGGCAAATGCAGGGAAAATGGGTATGAAATTGTGCAGCTCCGTCCTGAACCCACCTCCTGTCCTGCCCTGATAGAGCCCTTTGATAAATATGGAGTGCCCAGCCCAAACCAGGGCCTCTCGTTCTTGAGACAGTGCATATTCTCCCCTCCATGTGCATCAACCTTCCTAAATGAACCTTTCTGTGCCTTTGTGTGGCTTGCACAGAAATTCTCTCCTGTCACTTATGTCGAGAACCCTGCTGGTATTGAGTTGAGCTCCTGTCTCCTCTGGGAACTTCCTGGAACCTTCTCTGCAGACATCTATTCTCTCGTGACATGTTCGAAGGGCTCTCCCAACTCTTAGGCTGCTGAAATCCTTCATCCTCATGACCAGCATAGCTATACCATTGGTGGGGCCTGCTCTCCTTATTCTCCCTCAGCAACACCATAAGACGTGCCCAGTTCATTTATTTATAGTTAACTCACTTATTTATAGCCCCTGACTCTCAATTCTTTGTTCATTAGGAAATAACTGGAAATAGCAGGTGATTGACAAGTCAGATGGTGAGTGCTCTTCCTGCACTAACTGTACCTGCCAACATATTTGGTCTTTGCAAGGAAGCTGACCTGGTTGTGTTCTTGGTTATGTCCTTTCCCGGCTGCATGTGAGTAGACCCTGCTGGAATCAGGCCAGCGGCCATAACCCCCTTGCCAAACTCCCCCCAAGCACTCACGCATGGTACCTTAACGTACATGGATAACATTGTTCTTTTCTGATGGAATGAAATGAAATCAGGGGCCTCGATCTCTTTGCAAATAAGGGGAGAATCTTTGCTTATCAAAGGGATAGCTGAACTCAATAACCCGAGAGTGGTTTAACTGAAAAGATCTTTGTAATCATGCTCACAAAACAACAGTGCTATTATCAGGACTTGGCTAGTGGGTGTTACACAATGTGAGCCACATATGTGGCCGTGTGTGTGTGTGTGAGCCTGATAATATTTACAACACTGCTTCTTCTTTCTATAGGACCCCCAACTTTCTCTGTCCGCTGAACCTAGTTGTAAACAGGCTACCTTTCTTCTGGATTGACAGACTCGGTACAGAACTCGCATCCGCGCTGACGAGTCCAGCATCTCTGGATAGACTCATTAGGGTTCTTGCCTAATGAGCAAGAGAGGGGGATGGTTTATGTTGAGGGAACAAGGTGGAAGCCGAATTCCTTTTTTCAGACAAGAAGAGTGGGACAAGGAGTGAGACAGTATTGGAGGTGACGCTGTGAATTCACCCCAGTTGCTCTTTAGCTATGAGCAAGTGTGGTCAAGCTTGGGGTCATTGGGGCGCTTCATCTGCAGAACTGAATCCTACCACTGATAAGCATGGGTGAGATTTGGAAAAATAAAAGGTCGAGCCTCTCCGAGGGTGTTCTCCCTAATTTTAAAAACCAAGGCTAATGCACACAGAACATTTCAAAATGAAAGCTTTTTTTTTTTTTTCCCCAACAGGATGGCTATCTTTTTTTATTTGTTCTAAGTAGTTACACTTGACAGTAGAATGCATTTTGACACATTGTATACAAATGGAGCATAACTTCTCATTCCTCTGGCTGTACATGGTGCAGAGTTCTACCAGTCTGTGATCATGTGTATGTAGGGTAAAGATGTCTGTCTCATCCCACCATCCTTCCCACCCCCACCGCCCGACCCCTCCCCTGACTCCCCTCTACAAAATCCAATCTTCCTTTACTCTTTCTTACCCTATTTTATTTTATTTTTTGATGCAAACTTGGGTTGGGCTGTTCTCAGCTTTGCAAAAACACTCAAGTGAATTTCATGTATGGGAGGTTTTATTTTATTTGTTTATTTTTTGGGAGGTATCAGGGATTGAACTTGGGGGCACTCGACTACCGAGCCACATCCCCAGCCCTATGTCATATTTTATTTAGAGACAGGGTCTCACTGAGTGTTGTTTAGCACCTCGTTTTTGCTGAGGCTGGCTTTGAACTCACGATTCTCGTGCCTCAGCCTCCTGAGCCGCTGGGATGAGAGGCATGTGCCACCAAACCTGGTTTATAGGCACTTTTTGATCTAGACATGGAACTGTGCATCCTGCAGGGTCAAGAGGAAAGGCCTGGGAGAAGACTTAAATTAAAAGATAAGATAAAAGATAAGGTAATAGTTGCAAATATCCAGGGGTCACGGGATGAGCAGAGAGGGCCAGCTGAAATTACAAAGAGGGAGAAGGAACATTTGGGTAGCAGAACCCACAGTTGTGTTTCAAGGAGGACTCGACCTTTGACAGACTGAAATCCAGAAAGGAGGTTACGAAGACTTGACTTGGGAGAAAAATATTCAAGAATCCTTTGGCTTTGGCTTTGGAGACATCACCAGGGATTGGTTTGGGCAAATGAGGCAGCCCAAATCCTTTAGTCTAGGAACTCGGGCTGGAAGAGGAAGGAAGAGGCATGATAGGTTTGAGGACGTGGCCAAGCCAAACCACGGCTTCTTCAAGACAGGACCTCTGTGAATATCCGAAAGCAGAAGGTAAGAGATCGGCGCTTTGGGGAAGTACAAGAGGAACCTCAATCGGAGTCCCCAGAAACCCTCAAAGCAAGAGATGAGGTGGCGAGGAGTCATGGGTGCCCAATCTAAAGACACTTCTCTCTCTTGGTCCTTGATTTTTTTTTTCTTTTTTGTTTTTCTTTCTGGTTTTAAGTCATCTGGGGTTTTGGGAAGTCTTAGTCTATTTACACAGCCTGGAACTCTCCGCCTGTACATGCATTTCACATTTTATAGACCAAGTCAAGGGCAAACTGAGGATTGGAGGCTTCTTCTCCCCGGGCACTCAGAACCCCACCACACCTGGGCTCAGGTATCCCAATATCCTGTGTTGTTATTGACCTCCTGCAGTTTTTTCCACCTGTTCTCTTCACCACTGTGTCCCAGGACCTTGGACAGTGCCCCAGACATCTAAGGAGGCTCCTAAATCCTTGTTAAATGGATGGATGATGAAGGAGAGGTCGTTGCCACAGAAAGGAACCTGCTGTGTTCAGGGACCTAACTCAGGGTTCATAGAGGCATTTTAGCAACCATGCACACCCCTCTGCTGCCTTTGTTGTTTGTACTGGAAACTGAACCCAGGGCTGCTCCATGGCTGAGCTGTGCATATGCCCAGTCTTTTTTTTTCCCCTAAGACAGAATCTTGCTAAGTCACTGAGACTGCCCTCAAACTCAAAATCCTCCTTCCTCAGTCCCTTAGACACAGGTGTGCACCACCCACCACATCGACTAAGGACATCGATTCTTTAAATACCACTTAGAGAATGGCCTTGGGTTTTTCTTGAACACATTCCCAGTACCTTACCAAAAAAAAAAAAAAAAAGATTCACACACCCCAAAGCTATCATTGAAACCCCCAAGTGTCTGTCCCTGGAATGTGGATTAGGAACACATTTAGATGGAGACTAAGATGCACGCCAAATGCTTACTGCACGGACCAATGGTCATTTCCGTCTGCTCTCCTATCTGTGAAGTGGGAATATGGGTAAAGGAGGCTTTGAGGGGAATCTAGATCATAAAGCACTTACAGCCGAGTCTGAGACCACTGTGTCAACTACAAATATGCTCTCTTACTCCCTCCACAAGTTCTGTTTTCGACTTTGTAAAAAATGCTTTTACAATGAGTTTGCTAATTGTGAACTAATTGTGGGCTTTTCCATCAAAAAAATCTGACTCCTCGAGTGGATGGGTTCCAGGTGCAGGCGGATGGGACTCCGCAAGTCCTTGCCGAATGAATCAATAATGCATTGCGATTAAAAGTGGCCTCACTGCTATTTCATTTCATTTCACCCTCTTGGCCACTGCAGGACTATGATCATCTCAGTCTCAGGAAGGTGAAGCCACCTGCCCAGCATTACCCACCACTTTACCACTCACACCCCAGCTTCCTGATGCCCCAAGCCTCAACCTTCCTCCTATCTACCTCTGATCCCTAACTCAGATCTTTCTCTCTTTTTCCCCTCCACCAGGAAGCGAGATGCGGAAGCCCCTGATGGAATGGCTCCTCATCCTGCTCATGGTGACCGCCTGCTTCGCTGTGTTGATCTGCCCGCTGCTCTGCAGGATGTAGGTCTTCTGTCTCTGCATCCATCAGACACAGGGTGTTAGCTATCAGGTCGAATTGATAGTATTTCTTTTTGTTTCTGGGTGACCTTTCTGAGGTCAGCAGAGACCAAATAGATAGCGAGACGCATCAGCAGGCCTCGCTCAGACGCTGGACAGAACACCTCGTGGCCCTTGGCCACTGCCCACACTCTCAGATTCCTCAATGACCTCCTCATTTCTGTGAAGCTTTTGACCTGGGTGTTCTAGCCTTCCCATTCAGTGCTAACTGGGCTTTTATTTTATTTATTTTTATTTTTTTGCTATGGGTCTTTGATAACCCACCAAGTCCCAAATTTTCAATTCTGCAATGAAATCAACACAGGTGCAATGAAACAGAGTGCTAACCATACTCATATATAGGTATTCAAATGCTCTCACCAATCACCTATTACTTTTCTCCAAGGAATGGAGCACCAAATACCTACCATTTCTATGGCATACGCCTCAACGGTGAAGTGCTTCCTTCCACCACCTGGCCCCGAGGGGCTGGTGGCTCTTAGGTCCAACACAGATCCTGGAAATGCCATGCAGACCCAGCAACTTGCAAATGGCTCCAGACCCCTCTCCATCCCTGGTAGCACTCTGTAGGATACAGTACCCTTCCGAGGCTTGATGGCATGTTCTGTCTCAGCCCTTTCATAACTCGGAAAATGAACTTCATGTGAAACAGCTTTACTGTCCTAAATGTTCTATCCAAATGGCGTCTCTGGGCTGGGGCCAGGTGAATGGCAGTCACAGGAAGGGAAAAGCAAGCAAGCCATGTCCGGGCGTGAGCATCGCAGGGAACATGCTAGATATGAAGGACACAGTGTCAGGACCCAGCCTAGCGACATGCACCCATGTCCCCTCTCTTCTGGAAGTCTGGATCGGCAAATTTTTGGTATTTTTTCATACTAGGGATTGAACCCAGGGACACTTAACCCATGAGCCCCCTCCCCAGCCCTTTGAATATTTTATTTAGAGACAGGGTCTCACTGAGGTGCTGAGGGCCTGACTTTGGTGGAGGCTGGCTTGGAACTCTCGATCCTCCTGCCTCAGCCTTCCGAGCTTCTGGGATCACAGGTGTTCACCACCGTGCCCGTCCTGGGTCAGCCCACCCTGAATTTTGAGTTGATCCATCATCCAGTCCTGGGACTGACGAGGTCAACTCTCAGAGTAGATATGGAGGGACAAGAGAGACACCCATGCTCACTGGCTCCTTCCTTTATTCTGTTTTCAGATGTCACTTGTGGGCCAGGTTGTTTCCACCTGTTCCAGCCCCGAAAAGTCACATCAAAGATCTCCTGTTGACCGCTCACTGTGAGGTAAGCCTGAAGGTCTCGAGAGGCATCGTGAGCACCCAGGGTGCAGCCCCTGGGGAACCACCGCTGAGCTCTTGGCTTTCTATATGATAAGGCAGGGGTTTCCCCCAGGAGGCCAGGGGATGGTCATTGGAATGGTCTTGTTTGGCTGATTTGGGTTGGACATGTTCACTGCTGTCTCACTAAGGTCCCACCCCATGATGAGCGCCCTGGCCTGCCCAGGCAAGCTCTGTACCGCTGAGCCACAACCTCAGCCCATAATCTTCAGATGGACACCTCCTTTCCCCAGGTGAAGTTATCTCGGCATCTTTGTGGTGAATCACTTTTCTATTACACGGTTGCACTCTATCTTTGACTCCATTGACCTCCCTGTCTGTTTTCAAGAGGAAGAGAGAGAAAGAGAGAGAATGGTGTGGTCTGGTGCGATCAGCCCTGTGGCCTACATTCCTAACCACAGTGCTCATGGGGCTGGCCACAGCTAAATGACACCTGGCAGGGACCCAACCTCTATCTCCAAAGGCAAAAGCCCTCTGTCCTACTCTTGGGGCCTCTGCTACAAGAACAAGGGGACCCACCAGCGTTACTGGCAGTGACCACCAAGAAGTGACCGGCTAGTGAGAAGGAAACCCTCTACTTTCAATTCTGCTGCTGTCCCTCTGTGTCCGCGGGGCATTTGCTCCAAGGCTCACTGTGGATTGCAGAAGCCACAGATGTTCAAATCCTTTATATAAAAGGGGGCGGTATTTGCACAGAACCTGTGCGCATCCTTTCAAGCCTAATGCCTGATCTTGTGCAACTGCTGGGTAGAAAACGGTCTCACTGCGCTCTTCAGGGAGAAACGACAAAGAAAGCCAAGTTCATACAGGTTCAGGACAGATGCAGGTTGTTTTTTAAAAATTTTTCTCAAATATTTTTGTTCTGGAGTTGGTTGGACCTGCAGATGCAGGATTCAGGGATTCTAGAGGACCGACGATGGTACCTGGCACAGAGCTCGGTTCTGGGTGCCCAACGACTGGGAACTTGGGGGATCTCTGCCACCTCACAGCCCTGGTTAAGCAAGGGCTTGCTCAGACCTCATTTAGAAACGGGAACATTCAAGAGACAGTGAAGCAAGGAGATCAGGTGCCCTTACAAGGTGAAAAAATCAGGGGGCACTTATTTAAGAAAATAGACAGACAGACAGACAAAATTATGGTGAGCTTTTAATTTATTGGAGTCTGCTTTCTATCTAACCAGGGAGTTGCTCCCCGAGCGAGCTCAACTGTAAACCTTTAAATTAGGGGAGGCTGTATGTGGGGTAAGAGGAGGAGGAGAGGGCCATCCACTCTTAGAAGGTTCCAGACTTTCCAATTATCTGCATAATGTTGGAGCCCAAACTGTGCATATCAAATGTCCAAATTGAGGGGAATATTGTAACGGACAGTGGAAGAAAATGAGCGATCACAAAACCAAAGAACATATATCCATATTTAAAATAGCACATTATGTTACAGAGGAAGAAAGAAATTTGCAAAACCTCTGGATGGCTGGGGTATACACTGCATGCTTAGTGAGGATGAGACTTGGGGTTCGATCCCCAGCACCAAAAATAAGGAAAACTGGGCAGCCCTATGACTTAGTCACAAAAAATGTACAGAATGCTTGATGCATATCAAACGCTTTAGGAGAGACAGAGGTGGGTGACAGGTAGGTTTTATTTTACTCTTCTTCCTACTTTGTTTCTTCAACAGTCACTCTATTTTTATTTTTTAAAATCACTTGAATCATGAGGAGTTTGGAAAGATGAGGCGTTTCTGCTCCTTTTGCAGAAAGCAGGTTCCAGTGCCACAGAGACGGAAGTCATAAGTTTCGTGGAAGGGCTTGGATGTGAGGTCTTGGAAAATTCCGTGTTCTGATGCCTTGGAGCCTTCTTGGAAGGACTTGCATCACGTTCTGGGCCATGAGAACAGGGACGGCTGCTTCTTCCGCGAAGACGTGGTCAACATTTAAGGAGCCCTCAGCAGGGCGAAAGGGGCGCACGCCTCTAATCCCAGCGGCTTGGGAGGCTGAGGCAGGAGGATCCAAGCTTGAGGCCAGCCTCCGAAACTAAGCGAGGCCCGAAGCAACTTAGCGAGACCTTGCCTCAAAAGAAAATAACAACACTCAGCTGAAAAATCTCAGAAAGAAAGCAGAGTACACCGGCCTACAGAAAATCACGAATCCGGATTCAGAGAACTGTCTTTCCCATAGCAGTCAGGAGCTGCCCATTCTTGAGGGCTTTTTTCTTGGAGTTCTAGAATCCCTTTTGCTCAAGGAGCCAGCATGTGTGGTGAGAGACAGAACCAAACAGACTGTCTCAAGCCCCAGCGGCCTGATCCAGGGACCATCCTTTGAGGCAAACTGATGTGAAAACATCACCCTGCTCTTGAAGGTAGCATTAATATTCTGGAAATATCAAGGAAGTATCTCTGTCACCTTGGCAAGCCTACTTGGCCTCTAGTCACCTTATCAATGCCCCATTCAACAGAGGCACTCACCGAGGTTCAGAGAGGCCCTTAGGCAGAAAAATGGCATAGTGAGGAGGTGAATGCCAGGTTCAGGTGACCCCAGGAAGAGCCCATGGGGTGGGGGGAGATGAGACCTGCTGTAGGGAGCAGGAAGGCCGAGCCTAGGGTTATGCTGTAGTCATTTACCAAGGGTTTGCCCCCCGCCGTCTGACCCAGGATCCCTGGAATGTGTCCAGAAAACTATTTTTAATAAACACCTTAGATCAGGAGTTGTAAGCAAGCGTCAGCTGGGCACCGTGGTGTACACCTGTCATCCCATGGACTCGGGAGGCTGAGGCAGGAGGATCGCGAGTTCAAGGCCAGCCTCAGCAATCAGGGAGACCTCGTCTGAAAATAAAAAGGGCCGGGGATGTGGCTCCATGGTAGAGCGCCCCTGGGTTCAATGGCTAGTACCACAATATGTAAATAAATAAAGCATCAGAGTCACCTGGAGGGACATTAAAATCCTGATGACCAGGTCCCATCCTCAGGTCTGAAGGAAGAGGTCTGGGACAGGCTCTGACAATTTGCACTGCCCACCAGCTCCCCGGTGTCCCTCGTGCTGTGGGTCTTGGGATCACATTTGGGAGATTCGCTGCCCTGGGTGACTCTGTGCCTCACCCACGTTGAATGTGGACTTCAGGCCTGTGCACCCAGAAGCACCCAGGAGCCAGACAACTGAAGCTGTGGGGGACCTTCTCTGAACAGGCAGGCGCTGGGACATGAGAGCCGCAGTGCCCAGCCTTCCCAAGGCTGCAGAGAACTGGGACCCCTCGAGGGGATTGATAAAGTCCCGGGGCCCTCACTAAAACAGGTGAGTGTCAGACACGTGGGGTCTCCTACATCCAGAGCCCAGCTACAGCTCCTCAGGGGATGCAGTGGTTTTCAGATAAGTGATGTCGTTATCTCTTGCGACCAACGATGTCCTAACCACCCTGGGTTCAGGCCCTCACAGAGGAAGTGGCTGGGGCCTCGCCAAAGGGTATGGTTTAGGGGAGACGGGCAAATCAAGGCAGGAAGAACACAGGACTCAGACCTGCGAGCACCCCACCGTCCTCAATTTGAGGCAGTTGGTGCTGGACATAACCCTCTCCTTTCACTCTCTCTATTAAACGTTTTGTTTACTATCATGCGTTTCACTCAAATTCTTCCTGGTGAAGTCACAAGGACCTGCCCCCCGCTCCCCCCCACCCTGGCAGCCCCCCCAGCCCCATAACCACCTCCCTGGGAAGCCTTCAGAAGCAAAGCTGGTGGACACTATCTCTGGATTCTCCTTCTGGGCCTCCATGCCAGCCTCAGAGCGGGTACCCACGGGAGGAGACTGCTCCCCACTAGACTGTGAGCTCTCAGCACCCAGTGCACAGGAGAAATGCATCTTTTGTTTTAATCCTCGGTTCCCAGAACAGGTCCGGGCACCGGGGCACATTCCTTTAAGCCCAGCGGCTCAGGAGGCTGAGGCAGGAGGATCGCAAATTCGAAGTCAGCCTCAGCCACTTGGCGAGACCCTGAGAAACTTAGCAAAGACCCTGTCCCTCAGTGAAATATTTTTCCAAAGGGGTTGGGGGTGTGGCTCAGTGGTGAAGTGCCTCTGAGTTCTATCCCCAATACCCCTCCAAATTGCTGTATGTATAACAGGGGTCAGACTTCAGAAGTGGCTAACTTTGGGGGGGCCTACTCTGTTCCCAGTTTACCTTTTGAATATACTTACTGTTTATTTAAAATGGGCAGATTTTTCTTGTTCTTCTCCTTCTCCCCAACAAGATTAGAGAGACAGGGCTCTCTTTTCCTACCCTAGTTAATTGTCCTTGGACACACTGGCCACAGGAAGGGCTTATCTGCCAGAGGATGTAAGAAGTAAATATCTTAAATACATTCAGGGTGCCCTGGGACCCCCACCCCCGCTTTACAGCCACAGGATCAGAACCAACCCAGGTCTCTCTCCAAAACATCCTTTGCAAGACTCCAGCCCAGCCCCTTTCCTTGAACTTGAAATTGGATGCACATCACGGCAGGAGTGTGCATGTAGGGTTGCAGGGGGTGGGGGTGCTGAAGTTCCCAATTGCTAACACTTGAAGCCCCTGAGCCCCCCTGAAATGCGGGGGGGGGGGGCTCAAGCTATTTATGCAGCCCAGGGAAGAATGCACTTGGGCAAAGAACGTCCTGATTAAAAATCCAAACATTTTTCTGATGAGACTTGTCTGTGGCAGGACCATCTGTTAGTGGAATTCATAAACCCCCGGTGCTCATTTGTTCAAGAAAAAGTCGATTTCTGGAAGCGAGAACAGGGCACTGAAAACACTCTTTGATGGGGGCCCAGGTAAAAAGCTTTATGGCCTAAGGATCTCTGTGACCTGTGACTCTGTAGCCCTGTGTGCATCTACTGCCTGTGAACCAAGTTCCAGGACGCTGCAGACTTCTCTAGAATTTCATATTGAACTACCATCTTATTTTCTCTCAGTCACCCTTGGCTTTAGGTAATAGATGTGAATGTGAATGTGATTTAGATGAGAAATGTTTAGCACGAATGGCAGTGAATTGTCCAAACACTGAAGAGAGACACTTTTCTGTTTTTTTTTTTCTTCTTCTCCTTGTCTGTGCACATTATTGTCTGACCTCTGGGCTGGGAGTGGTGCAGTAGCCTCTGACCTGAACTGACCTACTTGAGTCTTTTCTTTCTGTTCAGGACACATCTGCTGGTCACCCATGCACACCTGTCCTCCGACCCGCCAGGAGCTGCTTCTGGGAATATACCCCAAATAATGGAACGCAGAGTATCGAGTAGATATCTATACACTCATGTTCTTAGCAGCATTACTCACAATAGCTGGAAGACAGAAATGATCCAAATGTCCATCAATGGGTGAATGAATAAAACAAAATGTGCTGATTCATACAATGGAATATTATTCAGCCTTAAAAAGGAAGTAAATTCTCCTACATGCTGCAACACAGATGAACCTCGAAGACATTATGCTAAGTAAAATAAGCCAGACTCAGAAGGACAAGTATTGTATGCTCCCGCTTATACGAAGCCCCTAGAGTAGTCAAGGTTATAGACAGAAGGTAGAACAGTGGTTGCCAGGATTCAGAGGAAACGAAGAATGGAGAGTTATTGTTTGATGAAAATGTCTAGATTTCTGTGTCTATGTTCATCAAGGATGCTGGCCTCTGATTTCCTTCTCTTGTATTGTCCTTGTTCGCTGTTGGTGTCAGGGTGGCGCTGGTTCTATAAAATGAGTTGGGTAATTTTTCCCTCTGTGTAATCCATTTGGGCTGATATAATAAAATTACCTAGATTCAGTAATGTTGTACAATAGAAATTCAGAATTCACAGTTCTGCAGCAGAGAAGTCCAAAATCAAAGCTCCAGCAGATTCAGCATCTGGTGAGAGAACAGTCCACCTCAAAGCCGGACCTCCTTTGGTGTTGAAGGAACAGATGCTCCTTCAGCTTCTCACAAGGTCCTGCTCCCACTGAGGAGGGCCAAGCCCTGGTGGCCCAATCGATCCCAGAGGTCTCCATCTGATGTATCACATGAGGGGTCCAGTGTTGACGCAGGGGAAACACCAACAGCCAGCCACAGCACCCTCTTCCTCTTCTCTTTTTTTTTTTTTTTGGAAAGAGTCTGAGAAGGGTCATCATCAGTCCTCATCAGACTGTAAGCTCCGGTGGAGTCCAGCAGTGCAGCTCTCGGGTTCTCTTTTTGACGGGGTGTTTCTGTCACTCCCATCTTCTCCCTCATCGTTGGGCTGCTGGGATCTCTGTGGCCTCGTGGTCCGGTCTTCTCGACTGTATTCACAGTGTCCTCAGGTCGTCTGATTTGCGGCATGTGTGACTGTCACAGTCCTCCCGTTATCCGTTGTGCTCCTGTGGATCAGTTGTGATAAGGCCTCTTCCACTCCTTATCTCTCTCCTCCCGTTATCCGTTGTGCTCCTGTGGATCAGTTGTGATAAGGCCTCTTCCACTCCTTATCTCTCTTCTCTTAGTGAATCTGCTAAGGGTCTGTCGACTTTATCAGCTCTTAGTTTCATTGTCTTCTCTGGTGTTTTCTGGTGTCTACTTCATGTATTACTAGTTTATTTTCTCCTTCTTCTTCTCCATCTTTGGGCTTAGTTCTTTTCCTTTTCCAGTTTCTTCAGTTGTGAGTTGGGTTGTTTAAGTGGGTCTCCCTCTCTTGGACCAAGCCACTTACTACTGTGAACTTTTAGAGTGCGCCCGGGGCACTGAAGACCGCTGGCGTGTCGGGTGCCCGTTTTGGATGGTCTCCGATATTTTGCAACATCCCCTTTCACTTTCCCCTTTGACCTATTGGTTGTTGGGGAGCGTGCGCTTCACTTTCCATGTACTTGAGGTTTTTCTGAAATCCTCCTATTACTGATCACTGGTGTCATGATGACAGAGCCAGAAAAGACACTTTATGTGACACTTCAGTCTTCTTACATTTGTCAACCCTAACATACGATTCACCCTAGAGAACGTTCCACATGAGAAGAAAGTTGTCCGGCTGCTCTTGGTAGAATGTTCTACACACATCTATCAGGTCTATTTGGCCTAAGTGTAGTTCAGATCCAATATTTCCCTGTTGACTTTCCGTCTCAATGATTCATCCATTATTGGAAATGGGTGTTGAAGTCTCCTACTATCACTGTATGCAGCTACTTCCCTCCTCAGACCTTTTGTTACTTGCGTTATGTATTTAGGTGCTTGATGTCAGGTGCACGTTTTGTACAACTGTTACATCCTCTGGAAGAATTGATTCCTCCATCACTACAGAATGACCACCTTGTTCTCTATTTTTACAGTTTTTACTTATCGTCTCTCTTACCTGATGTGGGTAGAGCGGCTCATGTACGCACGCACCTTTGGTGTCCATTTGCATGAGTATCTTCTTCCAACCACCATTTTCAACCCATGCGTGTGTAATGGTGGAGGAGTCTCTGGGAGGCAGCATATTGTTGAGTACTGTCTTCTTATTCATTCAGCCATTTCAATTGGAGAATTTAGTCATTTACATCCAAGGTAATTATTAATAGGTAAGGACTTACACTGTCACCTGTGGGTTGTTCTGTGGATCTTTCCCTGCCTCTCTTGCTATCTTCTGTTGTGATTAAATGATTTTCTCTAGTAGTATGCTTTATTCCTTACAACCCCATACATTTTTGCTTTGTGGTTACCACGCGGCTTTTATAGAACATCTTAGAACAGGCCACTCTAAGCCAATATTAATGTTGATCACAAAAAAATACGACCACACTTTTACTTCACAATACCCATTCTGTTTTCAGTGTTATAACTTACGTTTCATATTGCATATCCAATAGCAAATAGTTGTATCAATTATCATCTTAATAGTTTTGTCTTTTAACCTTCATATTTAAGACATGGTTTATTCACTGTTCACTTAGTTTTATCAGGGAGTTTCACACTTTCATATGTTTTCGTGTTATGACTTTCCTTATTTGAAGAACTCCCTAACGTCCCTTGTAAGACAGGTCTTGTGATGAATGACCTCAGCTTTTGTTGCCGGAGAAAGTCTTTATTTCTTTTTTATTTTTTGTTAACCGGGGATGGAACCCAGAGGCACTTTACCACTGAGCTACATCCCCAGACTTATTTTTTATTTAGAGATAGGGCCTAACTAATTTGCTGAGGGTCTCACTAAATTGTTGAGGCTGTCTCAAAATCATGATCCTCCTGCCTCAGCCTCCTGAGTCACTGGGATTACAGGCGCGCACACCAGGCCCTCCTTCGTTTCTGAAGAACAGCTTTGCTGGGTACAGTGTTCTCTGTGGGCAGTTTAGTTCTGGCAGCATTTTGAACACATAACCCCACTCGCCTTGTCCTGGGACGTCTCCTTTGGAAACCCACGATAGCCCTTGGGAAGGCCTTTTTGGGTCATCTTCTCCTTTTCTCACTGCTTTCAGGACCCTCTTTTTGTCTTTGATTTTTTTTTTAATATTTTTTATACCTTCACTTTATTTATTTATTTTTAGGTGGTGCTGAGGATGGAGCCCAGGGCCTCGCCGTGCCACATGAGTGCTCTGCTGCTGTGCCCGAGCCCAGCCCTGGTCTTTATTTATTGGCAGAGTGATTATAAACAACACGTCTGGGTGTACTCCAGTCAACGTCCTTTGAGTCTGCATGGAGTCCAACCTTGGGACGCGGGGCTGGTCGGATGCTGAGGCTGGCATGAACCCAGGCCCACTAGGGCCACTGAGAGACCTGGTTCTCGGGGCAGGCCTGGCCTGGAGTCGGGAGCTGTGGGGCCTGCCAGGTGCTGGGTTTTACTGGGATGGGACCAATGTCGGGGTCCAAGGCAAATTCCGGTGTTTCTATCCCACTGCTTGACCCGAGTGGAAGGGCCCTCTGTGCGCTCTGCTCCGGGTTGCAGAAGGGGGTGTAAGTGAGCACTGTCCCGCCTCCCCTGTACTCCTCTGTGCCGCACCCTGGGTCTCCTCCTGTGGAGCGCACTCTCACCGGGCGGACTTTAAACTCCATGTCTGTAAGGCAGCAGCACGGGGAAGTCCTGTTCTGCCATCTTGCTGATGAGGATATTTAATGCTTTTCAAACACAAAAATCCATAAGCTTAAGAAGATGTACGTACACTTAACTAGATATAAACATAACATTTTAATATAAAAATAAAATGCTATTTAAAACAAATCCTATGTCAAATAAGTTTGAGATTAAAAAAGGCATAGGATTATGATAGGACTGTTGGCACCTTCATCTTGGACTTCACAAGTTCCAGAATTGTGATAAATAAAATCATATTATTTAAAACTAACCCAGCATAAGGTATTTTGTTATAGCACCCAAATGAACTAAGACAATTATTATTTTTCTTTGCTTCAAAAAAAAAAAAAAAAAAGTATCTCTGATTGTCTTCATTTTCCGATGTCATCTATATGAACAGAAATTCTGATGCAAATGCCATATTAGTGCCAGTCGGGTCCTGTTCATATTCCATTTGCTGGAAAGTCTTTGTGATAGATAAGGATTATTCTTGCATCAGGAGTTTTGCTTTGTTTGGTTGCAATCTTCTTCTTTTTCTTGAGAATTATGGAAGTATAAAAGGTGGCTTTTTAAACAAGTCCACTTATATTTGATTCCAAATTTTAACTGAGCATATCGCTGATATGTCTCAAAACTTAAATTCAAATTCGGATTTTTTAAACTATAATAACAGCATCACACGAACAGAAACACCAGCATTTCAGTATGTAAAACAGCAAATACCCAAATAGCACAGCATCAAGCGCCCATGTTGTAAGTCACTCTGTTGTGGGCTGTGGGAGTCAGGATGTTTAAACCAGGAGATGGTGAAGACAGGCCCAGTTAGGGCTGGGAGAGGTCGGCAGCTTCCGCCTGGACCCTGGTCCTCTGGTCCCCTGGTCCCTGGAAGGCCTTGGGGGTTGGCTGATGAGGGAAGGGAGGCGGGAAGAGGCCTGCAAACAGCTGTTGACATCCCTTCATCCTTTTTAGTAAAAACAGTCTGCGAATCCCCTTCGAAGAACTGCCTGAACCCCTCACAGCTTACATGTTGTGGTAGACATAAGTCCCCCCAGCCCCAGGGTCGGTTGGAAATGAGAAGTAAGCGCGTGTCTCCAATCTGGCAACTGATTCTGAGGCCCGGGGCTCTGTGGTTGAGGGGTGGGAGGACGCAGCTTGCCATTTCTGGGTAGACTGAGTGGTAAAGACAGCATAGGCGCTCGATGCAGGCACCAGGCTTGAGTCATCAGTGAGCTTTGAGGATCAAGGCTACTGAGCGGGAGATCGAGCCCAGGGTTACCAAAGAAAGAGCACCCAGTATCGTCTGAACATCTCTCCAGCTAGGCCATGAGGCAGCTCTCCTGAAAGTGTGGGGACGATCAGTTCTTTCCAGGTACACCAGCTTGAGTCTGATTTTTGTGTCACTTGCAACAGAAAAATTCCTAAATGATTTTCAAGAAAAAAAATCAGGGAGCCATCCATCGAAGTGAGGTAATGGGGGGACAAAGGCTCCCTGGAGAGCAGTCCCAAAGGACAAAGTTCCAGTCTCACAGGTGAGAGAGGTGGCTGCGGTTTAAATGTGTCCCCAAAGGTCTGTGTGCTGGGAATTCAACTCCCATTGTAGCAGAGTTGGCAGGTGGGGCCTCCTGACAGGAGGCTTCACCTCCAAGAACGGTTAAGGTCACCTCTGGAAATGGGTTAGTTAGTGCAGCAGTGGTTGGTTATAAAGCACACTCACCTGTTCTCTTGCCCCCTTACCTTGGGGTGCTCCCTGCCATGTTATTATGCAGCCAGAAGGCCCACGCCAGATGCCATACCGGTGGGTTCTGGACTGTACTAGTCAACTTTCTGTTATTATAACAACATACCTGAGGCAATTAACTTAATTAACTTATAAAGAGAGAATGTAGCTCAGTTGGTAGAGTGCTTGCTTTGCATGTACAAGGCCCTGGGTTCAGTCCCCAGCACCAAAAAAAGAAAAAGAAAAGAAAAAGAAAAGAGAGAGAGAGAGGGAAAAAAAAGGTTTATCTTGACTGATGGTTCTGGAGGTTTTGTAATGCCAGATTCGCGGGACCCCACTCCAGGAGCCGAATCTGATGCAATCACACAAGAGTCTTTATTGCAAGCTCTAAAGCCTGGACTCACAACCGTTTCTGATGCAGCGGTCCCAGGGAGAGAGTCCTGGTCCTTTGTTCAGTGAGATTTTATAGGTTTTGGGGGGATCCTCTATGTGTCACAACATCACACAGCAAACCATTTCACACCGAGGGAAAGTCAAACAACAACTCTTAACATTGATTAGCACATTCACTGGTGGGAACAAGTTGGGTGGGGATGATTGATTAGTACAAGAAAGGGATTCCTTTAACTGATTGGTTTAGGCACGAGGGGTGTATGTGCTAAACTACATGGTTTCTCAACATGTTATCAACCACCATAAACTACTGGGGGGTCATCTGGCATCCCAGGTATTTTTCCCGTCTCATGCTCATTGGTGGTTGCTAGCGGGTTGCTATGGGCCCTCACCTAGCCTGACTGAGTCAGGGACACCTGGCACTGCAGACAAACAACTCAGCAGGTGGGAATGTGCCTAGGAGTGCTCTGTGGGTTTTTCCTAGGGCAAGGGTCATGCCCCCTTCCTTGGACAGGCTTTGCTCTGAGGTACAGGCTGGTTTCTCAAAAATGGAGTCACATTAGTTTCTCAGTTCCAGTCCAAAATTAGTTAGCCCATGACTTTGGACCTCTGGTGAGGGCAGACATCATGGCAGGAGTGCACTGTGAGCAAACCGCTCACCTCCCGAGCCTGGAAAGATACCGGAGTCTGCTCATCCCCTATGAGGGCATGACTCTAGTGATTTTAGGACCTCCTGTAAGGTTCCACCTCTCAAAGGCTCTAACATTCCCAACAGCACCACTCTGGGGACCAAACCTTTAACATTTGGACCTCTAAGGACATTCACTCACAACCGCAGTGCAGAGAGACTTTGTTTTCAAAAGCTGCATCTATACAGAGCAAGTTCAGACTATTTTCTTGTCATCGATCTCCAAACAATAAGGTGTGTAACAACTATTTACACTGTGTTAGGTTTTATGCGTGATCTGGGGTGCTTTAAAGTGTATGGCAAGATGCACGTTGGTCATATGCAAAGACTAGGCCGTTTATACGAGGACTTGGTTGTACAGGAGTCTGGCATCCCCAGGCCAGGGACATCGGGACCCTGGGGCCAATCCCCTGCAGATACTGAGGGATGACCAGTTGACTGTCCATCAGTCATCCTCAGAGTGCCATCTGAAGAGGTGTTATGTCTGAATTAACTGACACCTGTCAGTGCCCGGTCCTGGGCTCTCGCCTCAGATCTAGTAAGACATTCTGGCGCTCATTCCTGTATTCCAACAAATACCCCCTGGTGATGTTGTCACCAAAATGCTGGAGAACACTCTTCTGCTGGGCTCTCTGTGGTCTCTGGCAAGTCTCTGGTCATACTGCAGTTAATTCAACCTCGATTCTCCTCCAATTGTCCAGTTCACCACTCACCACCCCATTTTGCACAAATAGTCATTCTCTCATTTTACAGAAAGGAAAGAGACCATCTAAGAACAAAGGCCCAGCTTCCTGTACTACAGCACCTCCACTCAAGTCCCCTCCTCTCTCCGTGGGAAGCCACGCACTGCTCCTCTGACTTGGCCTCTCACCTCTCCTGCTCTTTCCACCTCCGTCTGCAGCCTGCTGTCAACATTTAAACACATACACAGTTTTCTCTTATCTTCAAAAGATAGTTCTCCCTTAGTTTCGTGAACCACGAGCCTCCAACGACTACACCTAACGCACCTCCTCTCAGTCTTCCTTCCTGGACACGTCTACACCAACTTCCCATAGACTTCTCACTTGTATGTGATTCCTCTGATGTTAAACCCGGTGGATCCTGGGCCTGGTATTACCTGATTCCTCAGTGTCACTGACACCGTTGTCCATTTCTTAAAACCTTCTTCTGGGCTGGGGCTGGGGCTCAGTGTAGGGCGCTCACCTACATGTGCAGGCACCAGGTTCGATCCTCAGCACCACACAACAATAAAGTAAAGGCATATGTCCAACTACAACTAAAAAATACTATAAAAAAAAGCAAGACGTTCTCCTTTTGGCCTCCTGCACGCCCACGTCTTGACTTTCTTTCTATCACCCTGTTCTTCCTCCATCTTTCTCTGCCCTTACCATAAATGGTGGTTTCCCGGAGTCCCGCCCTAGGACGTGCTTGTTTCTCCTCCCATCTCTCCCTCGCTCTGAGACTTCACTTCTGTTATTCCAGTTATCAGCTATGTGCAGAGGAGTCCCACATGCATGCTCCTCACCCAAACTTACTCTGCACTCCACCCCACAGCCAGCTGTCACAGGTCACTTACCTGCCTACAAGGATCTCATTCAAGATTAACTTCTAACTTCTGCCTAACCTTTCCAGGTGAATGGCACCGCCTGAGAAGTCAGACTCAAGTCACCCTTGACCCCCGAACCACGTCATGAACGACCCCTAGGTTTCCTAGGTTGCAACAGCCTCTTAACCCGCCTAGTTCCCTTCTAATTCAGAATGATACCACGGAGGTATCACCTTTAGGACGACCGCTAGGTTCTAGATATTTGCTCTAGTTAACTTGAAATCAGACTCCATGCCTCTTGACAACCGTAAGAAATGAAGGAAAATTAACCTTCGTACTTCTTAATGCTTATGATAAAGTAAATACTTTTCTGTAAACCAAATTCCTCAGAAAGAGATTTATATAGGAAGCAAAAGAGATGTAATTCCACTTGGCAAGTATTTATGGAGTACTTAATAAGAGCCTGGTACTGTGGTCCTCACTGGAAACTGACCAGTCGACATGTTTGTTTCTTATCTAATCTTGTGATTGAGATTTGCAACGTACTACAGTGGCACAGCCGCATCAATGTTTATAGCAGCTCAACTCAAAATAGCCAAGCTATGGAAACAACCTAGGTGTCCTTCAATGGATGAATAGATAACGAAAATGTGGCGTATGTATACACAATGGAATATTACTGTGCCATAAAGAAGAATGACATTATGGCACTTGCCCATAAACGAATGGAACTGGAGAATATCATGCTAAAGGAAATGAGCTAATCCCAAAAAACCAAAGGCCAAATGCTCCCTCTAATTTGTGGATGTTAATCCTAAACAAGGGAGGTTGGGGAGGGAATAATAGAATCCACTGGATTAGACAAAGGGAAATGCGGGGGTGGGAGGGTGGAGGGTGTTCATTGCAGGCTCCCCTTCCCCCTCCCCTTACAGGGCGGATGCAGGTGGGACTTTCCACTGGCTGAGGAGACGGAAAATGGCCAATCAGAAGACGTGACCCTGTCATCTCCCATCAGCCCTAGTCAGCAGGCCGACTTGCTGTGGGGTGGCCTCCCTACTGCCAGCCTCCCTCTCGGCCCCACCCTTTGCAGACCCATGAGCCTGGCCCTAACAGTTGAGTTCGCTCTGTTCAGTGAGCCTGCTGAACAGAGGGGAGGAGGAAGACAGAGCTACCTGGCCATGACTTTCCTGGCCTGAACTTGAGTATGTGACCAGGGTGAGTCCACCTCAGGACGGCCACAGAGGTGGATCCTGAACAGAGTGAGTCACACTCTGAACCTATGATCTGCCAAAATACACCCTACCATCCTGTGTGACCAAAGGGACGACTTTTAAAAACCTGAGTTTTGCGTGATATTAAATGCATGATATGATCTCTGAAGACAATTTGGTGGAAGGAGGGCTTGTTTCTCAAGCCACCCATCCCTGTCTGGTGGTAAAATCACGGTCAGAATAACAGTTGCTCAGTTTCTTTCCCCTCCTCAGTCTGTCCCCAGACCGTGATTTCAGGATTCTCTCCTTCCTTTTAAATGGCAGCTCACCAACTACTACACCAGGATCCAGGATGCACACACACAGTATTTACAAACTCCCCAGGGCTGGCTCAGGGCTGACAAATGGTACTTTCCAGGGCTAGGGATGTGGCTCAAGCGGTAGCGCACTCACCTGGCATGCGTGCGGCCTGGTTCCATCCTCAGCACCACATAGAGACAAAGATGTTGTGTCTGCCAAGAACTAAAAAATAAATATTAAAAATTCTCTCTCTCTCTTAAAAAAAATGGTACTTTCGATCACCACATGGGATCTGTCATTTCCAACCCCTCCTGCTCTGGCCTCCTACACACATCTCCCTCCCCTGCTGCTCTGCAGGACGGTCCCTGCCACTGCTTCCGCAGGAGAAGACCTGCCCACAATGCCGCCAAGTCCCTGCGGGTTCCGGACAGTCCTGCTCTCCCTCGAGCTGGAGTAGGAGTTAGAGCAGCAGACGGAGGCAAGCATACAAAGCAGGTCTATTTAAGAAGGGGTACACAGGCTTCTCCTGGGAGGGAGGGAGGGCATAGCTGGTGTCCTGGTGTCCCAAGAGGTGAGGGCGTCCTGACTTGCTGTCATTGTGTTAGGCTTCCTCTCTTCTCCTGCTCTCTTCTCTCTCCTTCCTGCCTGTGTGACTCGGCCCAGGAGATGCTTGGTGGGATGGCCACAAGGTGGGGAGCAGGTGGGCTGAGACCAGGGAGGACCTAATGAGCAGGTCCCCATCTGCTCGGGAGTTTTTAACGATTCCTTAGAATGGGCAGAACAGGCGGCTTTGGAGACCTTAGCCTGTCTGTCTCCCACTTGCCCAGTTTCCAACCTTTGGACCCAGACCCGTTTGGCCTGTTTTCTCACTCTGGCCTAGAGTGCAAGGTGTGTGTTAGGTGCCTGGCCTATTACTGCAGAAGATACTGCCAACACACCTTGCCTTCAAGGCGTTCTCATGTGCTGAAATGGAAGTGCTCCAATACCAGGCTGTTCTGCACTGAAGTTGAACCATCTTGGCCCACTGTTGAGAAAAGCCTGAACTGTTGAGGTTACATCTCACTACACAAGTGTCAAAGCAGTACCGTCTGATCTCCTGGATGCCTTACTGAGATCAGAATAAGTCATTGTCTTAGTCTGCCATAAAAAAACACCATAACCTGAGTGGCATAAAACAAATGGATTTACTCATAGCTCTAAAGGCTGGCATCCGAGATCAGGGTTCCAGCATGGTCAAGGTTCTCTGGTGAGGGTTCTCCTCCTCATTACGAGCTCCGGCTCACATAATCAACTATTTGAGACCATTTCTACTAGCTACTAGAGATCATTTCTACTAGCTATTTCCTGGCTTGGCTTCTCCCTGGGTGCACACATGCCCTTTCTTTGGTACATGGGCATGAAGGGAGAATTCTCTCTCTCTTCTTATTAGGGCACTGATATGGTTTAGATCTAGAACGTCCCCCAAAAGTTCATGTTGAAGGCTAGGTCCCCAAATCAGTGAGGTGGGGCATTGGGTAAATGATTGGATCATGGGGCTCTAAACCCATCATTGGATTAATCCACTTGGTGGATGAGCAGTTTGGGAGGTGGTGGAAAGTGTAGGCAGGTGGGACCCAGATCCTGGGCTGTGACCTTGAAGAGTACATCTGTACCTGGCCCCCTCCTCCTGGTCTTTCTCTTCCTCTACACCTCATCTCAGGCCCAGAGCAACGAGGTCACTCCAACTGGACTGAAAACTGAAACTGTAAGCCAAACTCATGGTGATGAAAAGCCAACACCTGTGTAGCTCACTTAACTTTAATCACCTTCTAAAAGCTTATTTCCAAATACAATCACACTGGGGTTTAGGGGTTTTTCCTTTTCTTTTTAAAGACTTTTTATTCTTTATTGGCCTGCCAGGCTGCCCTCTCCCTGTGCCCTCCTTCGCCTCACCTGCAAAGCTGCAATGTCTCTCAAATGATTTCTTACATTCAGTTCTAACCTTCTGACCTTCTATGTCTCTTTGTGCGTGTGTGTGGTGCTGGGGATTGAACCCAGGGCCTTGTGCATGTGAGCCAAGCACTCTACCAACCGAGCTATGTCCCCAGCCTAGGGTTTAGGGTTTTAATATAGGACTTTTGTGGGAACACAACTCAGTTGGTAGCAAACAGAATTTTTTTAACACACAACTCAGAAAAGTGAGCCCATGGGTTGGGCAGCAGGAAAGCTATGAGGATGTGCAGGGTTACAAGATGACACCCTGCCCCCAGACTACTCAGAGCCTTCCAGGGGCATCAGGTCAGGGGCAAGCTCCAGGCGCAAGTTGTTTTTGCATTGAGTCCAGTTTGACTCAAAGGCAGAATTCAGAATGATCAAAGACTGGCTTGGAAGGTTTCTATTCCAACTCCTCACAACGCCTTTCCTCTCAACTTGGGCTTTTTCCTTGAGCCAGACACGTGTGGTCTTGGCTGTGTGTTGGGCAAAAACCCAAGACTCAGGTGGGGCTGCCTGTGTATTCACAGAGACCGACAAGCCAGCGTCAGGGCAGATCAAGGTCTGGGTTGCCCACAGGCAAGGCCTGGATTTTCCCACAGGAAATATTCTGGATGTAAGTGTAAGGTAAGGCAATAGCGGTGACCAAAGGAGGCAGATTAAGAGGCCACTGAAGAAGGCTTTATTGAGATGTCACTCTCCCGTGGAACTTGATCAGACCAACAGAGTGGACAGGAGGAGGGTCTGAGGAGAGACTGTGTGGGGGCTCGACAGGACTGGAATTTTATGGGGGCTTACAGCAGGAAGGGAAGGGCTTGGGACAGAAAAGGTGTTTTAGAGTCCCTTGTCCCACAGGAGTTGGGGGGGGGCGGAGCTGGCTGAACTCCAGGATTGCGCAGGGGATCCTGCTGATTGACAGGCCTTAGCCAGGAGATCCCACTGATTGACAGGCATTCACACCCAATTGGTGTTTCTTTCCCGCCAGCAGGCTGCTTGGTGCTTTGTTCCCAAGTCACCGACAATGACCCAACAGTAAGTAAATACATCCCTGAGCACCAATGTCCCATGTGAGATTGCGAGGACTCATGCCCTAGAAGTGTGTGAGCCAAGGCTGGATGGTAAGCGTGGGCAGTACAACCCTGAGCCCACCTCTGCGAGGGTCGCCACTCACCGGTGACCTGGGCTCGGCCTCAGCAACAGCCCCCCACAACTTACTTGGAATAAGTTTCCCAAGTTCAAAGCCAGATTCAAAGTCCCACTCCCTGTCCTTCAGTTCTACCTGGAGCTGGCCTCCTCCTGGCAGATTCCCGGGTTCCTGCCCCCATGCCCAGGCCTGCCCAAGCGGATTCCCGCCGCCCCAGCGCCCAGGCCTGCCCACGCGGGTTCCCGCCGCCCCAGCGCCCAGGCCTGCCCACGCGGGTTCCCGCTGCCCCAGCGCCCAGGCCTGCCCACGAGGGTTCCCGCCGCCCCGCCCAGGCCTGCCCAGGAGGGTTCCCGCCGCCCCGCCTGGCGGAGTCCCGGCGCACGGCCTTGTGGGAGTTGTAGTTCCCGCTGGCGGAGGGCGCCAGCCAAGCGGGCCTGGGGACTCCACTTCCCGTGCTCCTTTGCGGGGCCGGCAGAGACGGTTCCGGGCGGGGGAGGGCTGGGAGCTGTGGCCAGTGGAGCCGGCCATCTGTGGGGTGTCCGCCTTTCGTGCCGGGGCCTGTTCCTTCAGGAGCGCAGGGACCCGACTGGAAAGCGGGCTTGAGGACTCGAGGGCGAGGGCAAGGGCGAGGCGTGGCCCGTCGGGTGGGCCGGAGTGTTCACCCGCGGTCCCCGCGCGCTCGCGGCGGCCCCATGGCGGCTCGCGCCCTGAGCGAGCGGCTGTGGGCCCCGGCTGGCGCGCAGGCCGCGCTGGCCTGCTGTCTGCGAGCGCGGCGGGTGGCCCCAGGCGAGCTGCACCCCGAGGCGCGCGGCCACCTGGAGCTGAAGCAGGTGCAGGTGGTGTTCCCGCATGGCGCGGGGAGCCCGCTGTGGCCGCTGCCCTGCGCAGACCAGGTGAGCCGCTCCCCGGCTCCCCGGCTTTCCGCTCCCCGGCTCCCCGCTCCCCGGCTCGCCGCTCCCTGGCTCCCCGGCTTCCCACTCCCCCTCTCCCCGGCTCCCCAGGTCCCCGCTCCCCCTCTCCCCAGCTCCCCGCTCCCCGGCTCCCCGGCTCCCCGGCTCCAGGCTCCCCGCTCCCCGGCTCCCCCGCTCCCCTGGCTCCCCCGGCTCCCCCCGGCTCTCCCGGCTCCCCGCTTCCCGGCTTTCCGCTCCCCGGCTCCCCGCTCCCCTGCTCCCCGCTCCCGGCTCCCGGCTCCCCCCTCCCCGGCTCCCCGGCTCCCCGGCTCCCCGACGGGCCCTTCTGGCCGTGAGTGCCCCAGACCTCCAGGGTCGCCCCCAGCTGTGGCGCCGCTGCTCCTCCGGAGGAGCCCGGGACTCGCCTGGGGGCCCTTTGGCCAGTGGTCAGCGGTGCGCCAGGGCCGAAAAGTGGCGTGTCTCGAGCCGGGGACGGCCGCCTTGGTGCTGTCGGGACCGTCGCGCTGTGTCAGCACCTGCCTAAGGGGACCTCGGGCTGCCTTGGGACAGGTTCCAGGACTCCCTCTTCAGGGTTAGCTGGAGGCGGTTAGAAGTCTCAGGAAGACGTGGCGACAGTCGCTGTGTCCTGGCTGTCTGCGGTTCAGGCTTCTAGACCTATAGTTAGTGGAAGGGCTTGTGGTCGGTTTGTGGGTATGATGCTTTCAACTCTGCAGGGTTAATGATGACTAAATAGCCTTAGAGCACAAATAATTCCATGTTTTTTGTGGTTAGCCTCTCTGTACGCAGGTCCCCAAGTCCCACAAGTAATTGTGGAATGCCTAGTGTGTGACGCTTAGGTTGAAGTTGGAACAAATCAATAGGTTGTCCATCTTCCTGGTCATAGTTGCTTTCTAGAGAAAACCGAGAGAGTTGGACTCTTCACACTATAAACTAAAACCCAGTTTTCAAAGCAGGCCTTATCATTTCCTTATCATTTTGTAAACACATGACCCATCTCTTGGGCAACCTCTACCCCCACTTTTCCCCATTTATTCTTGTTACAGAGGGCTGGGAAGTAATTGATAGGAATGAACACACACATTTTTTTTTTTCATGTTAAAGACAGGTTATCAGTGGTAGCAAAGAATAAAGCTTGACTGTCTAGACCTGGGCCTCGAATGTACAGTGCATGTATTCCCCGAAGCCCTGTAAAAAGATTTAGTTTCTTTTAGAGATTTCTCCTGAGCCAGTGGGTGTGTGATGGGTGTCTTATGCCTTTCTGGAAGAGGGGGTCCTTATTGCTTAGCACACCAGCTTCATCCATCATCTCTAACTACAAAATGCAGAACATCATAGTCCATGGCCTCGTTTTGCAATAAGAGAAGACACAGTACCTCTCCTACCAGATCATACCTGCAGACTGTAGGTAGATGCTTTAAAACTGTTTGGTAATCTAGAATAAAATATGTGCATAAAAGCCAGGGGTGGAAACCACCCTCTTTCAAGTGAATGTCATCAGTGAATGTCCACAAGTGAATGTCGTCAGCCCTTTTTAACTTGCTTGTGGAAGGCCTTGCCCAAGTTTTCTTTTCAATACCCCATTTAATAGACAGGTGATTGGGATTTTCTATCTTCCTAGTTCTGATATTAATTATATTCAGGTGGGACCATGTAGCAGCCATTTAAAAACTAAAATTTCTTTTGGTACATGTTTACTGATTTCTCATTGGTTTATAGATAAACACATGTGACAGGTCATTTCAGTTATTTTACAAATCCTTAGAAAGTAGTCTTGTTTAAAATATGAGTGGTTTTTTTAGGGCTTAAATAACTATTTGTTTAGCCTATCTTGATAAAAGTATGTGCCTTGGAAATAAAATTATTGAACATAATTAGCTGTTTTCCTGATCATTACAGTAGATCCTAGTATACTTTCAAAAGAATAGATTTGACTCTCATTTTAGGTTTCCCTAGTTCCCCTGCAGACAGTGGCAGGATGACCACCAGGCAGGTTCTTCTGTTTTCATTAAAGACAGTTCACCCTCCCCTAGCTTCATTGTTAAGGTATTTTGGGTTTTATTTGACAAGATAGATTAGCTGGGAAGCATAATGTCTTGTTACTTAATACCTAGCCAGAGCTCGGCTGAGAAAGGTGGCGTTCAGGATGCAGCACCTGAAGAATGTGCCAGGCCAGTACATCCATCTTTCTATAGTGATGGTTCTTTACCTTGGTAGGATATTGAACTCAAGTGGGGATATTTTAAAAATACTGATGCCTGGGTCTTCCTCCCAGAATCCTGGTTTAATTGGCCCAAGTGCCCAGACATTGTAAGATCTTCTCTGGTGAAACTTTAGATATGTCTGGACTCTTCATCATTAAGAAGTAAAGGGCCTGCCCCCCAGGGAGGTTCAGAATAGGGCTCAGGCATCAGTAACTTTTTAGAAAATGTCCTGCTGATGTCAGTGTATAACCCAGGTTTAAAATTATGGTTTTACTTAAAAATCTACACCTGGAAGTTTTTTGTTTGCAAAATTTTTTCTCTCACTTGGAATTTAGCATATCCTCCCAGTATAGAATTGGCTTCACTGAAATGTGCTTTGGTGAGATGTTCTCTTTCTGTGTTGAGGGAATTGGGAGAAACAACCCCACAGAACTCATTGCTGTGACTACTGAAAAGATGTTCATTATATTACTCTCTCCTCTTTATGAGGACCCTTGGGAGGAATTTGTCTGTTAGCATTAGATATGGTGTACTTCTCCTGAACAGTTTGCTTGCTTTTATCTTTAAACTTGTCTAGCTGATCAAATTTCTCCTTTTATATAAAAGCCAGAAAGTTGGTGCCAAACTTGTGGTCCATCTATGATAGGTGTATGGATTTTTGATAGATGCATTTTTGGTAACCTTATTACTGCATCTGTTTTTGCCCCTATGCTTATTTGGTTTTGTCTCTTACCTACTTTGACTTGGTTGTCTTACCAGATTTTAGATATTGCTGTCGTCTGTTTCTTTTTGGAAATGGGGTATAAATATAAGGAGATTTATCAAGTCAGTCTTTATCATTAAGTTAAGAAGAGGAAAGAGGATGAGAGTGTGTATGTGGGATGGACACCATATATGAAACTATGTTGATCCTCTGAAAACGTGGGCTCTAGACTTGGTGTGACCTGCACTGCAGGACTTGTCTCTTGGGAACCAGAAAGGCGGCTAAGCAGAGAGCCTTCTCAGTGAAGCTGAATTGCCCTGTGGACTTAGGTCTCTGACCTGGAGAAGGGTGATTTCATGTCAGTTTTCAGTGTAGTGATGGAGAGAGACAGAACATTTCAATGACGTGGTTATGCCAAGAGTACTGGGAGCACAGAGGACTTCACTCAAACCTTTAAGTGACCAAAAGTGAATGCAGTTTCCCTGCTTTCTTCTGTCTTAGTGTTAGTCAGGAAGCACCTCCTCTACCCTTTCCACATTAGGTACACAGGCTCAAAATCAAAGTAGTAGTTTTCCTTTCTTTTTCCTTAGTTACTGCCAACCCAGCCACAAAATAAAACTTTTACCTACTAATTCAGGTGTCTCACATTTACCTCCTCTGTTCTTGCTGCCTTAGGTGAAATCTTGGATCCTTTTATTGTTTGGACTGAGGTATCTCCTGAAATCTCATGGGTGAGACAAGGCAGGAATATTCAGAGGTAAAATGATTGTATTATGAGCATGGTGACATGATCAGTGGATCAGTCCGTTGCATGGATTGGTGATTCGGGGTGGGGACTGCTGTGCTGGGTGCTGACTGGCAGGTGAGGCAGTAGGTCACTAGCAGCATGCTTTGGGGTTTGCATTCTGTCTCTGGTGCCTTGTCTTCTCTGCTTCTTGGCTGCCAGCATTGAGCAGCTTTGCTCCACCACACCCTTCCACCACCCTGGTCTGCCTCACCTTGGCCAGAGGAATGGAGCCAACCGATCATGGACTGAACCTCTGCACCTGTGAGTCCCACATAGACCTTTCCTTCTCTAGATTGTTCTCTTTAGGCCTTTTGGTCATAGCAGTGAAGAGGTGACCAACAGTACTCATGTAGACTATGGCAGACATCATAAACTTGGCTTTCCTGCATTGGTCTTCCCAGTCCAATAGTATTATACCTGTGACTTTTGAACTACTGTGGAGCTGTGGGCCAGGGGCTGGCTGCCTGGGGCTCTGGGTTCTTATTCCTACTGCAGCTGGAGAAACTCCAGTTTTTGCATTTACATGTACAAATTGAATGTTCAGCTTTTCTTGGCATTTGCTAATTAAAAGGCTTGAAAAGCATTCCCAGTTTGAGACAAACTAGACTACTTCTTTGTATACACATTCTTTAGTATCTCTACTTTGCTCCAATTTTCTAGCTGTTTTTGGAATCCTGAATGCCACCATTTCTTCTTACCTGCTTCTTACTCCCAAGTCCCAGTTGTTGCTTGTCTAAATTCTGTTCATTTCACATATGATCCGTTCTGTGAAATATTCCCTGAATCCTCAAGCAGAAGAGAATGTCTGTTTTACCTTGAACTACAATGGACTTCATCTGGTTTCTTATGGCACATATTCCCTTTTATTATGTCATTTAGATTCAGAGTTTGCTTCCTCTATTAATCTGAAAATCAGGGAAAGGCAGGGCCAAATTATCTCAAGCTTGATATCTTCCACAGGATCTGGCAGATGGTCAGAGTTATTAATTGCATGTATGGTGTGCTACGCCCTTCTTAGGATTTCAGAATACAAAGGTCAATAAATGACCGAGTCTCTGTTCTCAGGAAGCTGAATCTACTGAACAGGACAGACCAGTAAAGGAACTCTCCTAGAACAGTATGTAAAGGTTACCAGAGAGAGCCACCAGTATTGCTATAGAAGTTCAGAGCCATGGTCAGGCTTGTTGAGTCTTACGGAACGAAGGAGTCTTCTCAGATGACAGGAAAGAAAATTCTAGGAACATACATTGAAAAACTAGGAGGTATGAAGATGGCGCTGAAGGAAACAGTTGTGGGGCTGGAGAGGTAGTGTGTAGGGCAGGGGAGAAGTCCTGAGGGGGTGCTGAGAAGAGGTTGGGCCATGCTATGCAAGCCAGGCTCAGAACTGAGGAGAAGGAGTGATGATCAACTGTGAAAAAGGAAGGAGGAGGTAGTAAGGTCTACTCTGATGTGCGGTCACAGCAGGAGCATTCAGAGTGACTTTGTTCTGGCCAGCAGGGCTGCAGGGATGGTGTGTGGCAGGGAGTCACAAGTTGGAGTCCTGGGCCTGGGAGGGTGTGGTTGCACTGGAAAGGACAGCTGAGGTTGCGAGGTTGTGTGGAGGTGCACTCCTGGCTGCGAGAGTCACCAACAGCTGGAGCTGGGGATTGTGGCCACTTGGGATGTCTGGGAGCCATTGCAGGACAGCGGGAGCAAGTGCCAGACTGCAGGGAATAAAGGGAGGTGGGGAGCAGCCAAGGCTTCCTGTTGGCAGCTGTTTATTTCAGAAATTGGATAGCAGGAACTGATAACAAGGGACACAGCATGTGTGGTGTGCTACGTGGGGTTCCAGGTTCCCTGGAGATTTCCCAGGCATGGACACTAAGGCCATGCTCATGCATGCCAAGCACCTGCCGCCAGCACTGGCCATCTCTCCCCTTCAGCCTGGGCTCAGGGCCAGAGTAGCTCCTGACAGTATTAGTGCAGCACTCATAGGACCTGGGCCAAGAACACCTGGAATCCTAAATCGGTTGTTTCTCCCTTTTCCTCCCAGGGGAAGGTCTGTAGCCTAATGTCTGAGTGATTCTGCCTAATGTTCCATGCGACCACCAGATGTTAACGCTGTGAGTTTCAAGAAACTTTTAAAAAAAACATATCTTGTTTTTTATCATCACAACAGGTAGAGTGGAATCCCCAGCTATTAGAGGTCCCACCCCAAACTCAGTTTGATCGCACAGTCACCGAGCTGGTGGCCCGAAACCACATTCTCCTTATGACTCTCAGTACAGCAGGACTACCTTGAAGGTGAGCATGTGTCCTGCTCTGGGCCACTGCGAGTTTCAGTGGGTCTCTGGGTGAGATCAGCTGGCAGGTGTATGATTCTCTTTCTTCCCCACCTCAGGGGGGCATGCTGGCTGGGCAGCTTACCACGGTGGGCATGCAGCAAATGTTTGCCCTGGGGGAGAGGCTGAGGAAGAACTATGTCAAAGATGTCCCCTTCCTTTCGCTGACTTTCCACCCGCAGGAGGTCTTGTGAGTCATTAAAAGAGGAGATGTGGCACTGAGTGAGGTCTTGAGTGTGAGGGGTCAGACACCGCAGGGGTTCCTGTCTTCTCCCAGAGAGGTTTGGGGGAGAGTTGTCTGATGCAGTGGTCCTGAGAGCAGTAGTGACTGGAGGTCGCGTTCATTGGCCTGTGTGTCCTCTGGGGGCAGCCATCCCACCGAGCAGCAGCGAAGCGTCTTCCTGAGCTCAGGGCCCTGGGTGTCTGGAGACTGCAGCTGCTCGTGGTGCAGTGTATGACTCAGCCTTCCTTCCCGCGCGTCTCTGCCTTTATGTTTTTTCCAGTGTTCGCTCCACCAACATGCATCGGAATCTGGAGTCCACTCGATGTTTGCTGGCTTGGCTTTTCCAACGTCAGAAAGAAGGTCTGTCTGTGGGGTCTACAAGCCAGCCCCTGGCCCTTGAGGAGCGGCCTCCCAGAGTCCCTCTCTGTGTCCGTTTCCCCATCTCTCTTCTGCACATGTGGCCTCGGGTGTGCCTGTCCTCAGGGTCCTTGCTGCCTGCCGTGTGCTGCAGCTTCAGCCTGACCTGTCAGGAGTGTCTCCAGTGTGCCTCCTGCTCTGGCCTCTCCTCCCAGGCATCTGCACAGGCTGCCCAGGGCCGTGCTGGCTGCATCCCGGGGACAGTAGTGACCTGCTAAGGGAGAGGAGGGCAGAAGAGTGCTGATTCACAGTAGGACCCAAGCATTAGCTGTGTTTCCTAGTTGAGTTTTGACGATAAACCTGTGTATGGCTGCGGTCAGAAATTCCCCAACTTTTTACTCCCAAGGACTGCATTTTTTCCCCTCATGGATCCCATATATCTAGGGTCCTTGGCCATCAAAGGAGGCTGCATTTTTGGCTGGGCACGGTGGCACAGTCCTGTAATCCCAGTATCTGGGGGAGGGGGGTTGAAGCAGGAGGATCACAAGTTCAAAGCCAGCCTCAGCAATTTAGCAAAGCCCTAAGCAACCCAGTGAGACCTGTCTCTAAACGAAATACAGAGTAGGGCTGGGTGGTGGCTCAGTAGTCGACTACCCCTGAACCCCCACCCCCCAGAAAAGGTGGCTGCATTTTATCATTTGTTATTGATTCAGACTTACTTGAATCCCTGGTCTGCAGAGCTTCTGCAGAGCATCATTACCTCATCAGAATTAAAATAGTAAAGGGTGCCATTAGGCAAAGGTTATTGTTCTTTTCTTTAGCTTCTTTAGCAGTATCTCAAATAGAAACAAAACATTCATCGAACTTTTAAAAATGTGTAACAGAATAGGAACTTCAGGCCAGAGGAGCCTGCCTTATCCCCAGCTGGGTTGGGTGCTGCGGCCAGTTTCTTGCTGCAGTTGGCTGCTAAGCACAGATGTGTATAGCCAACAGAAAGCAAACAGAGCAGCTCTCCCTCCCTCCTGGAGAGCCCAGAGCTTAAGAATCACCCACAGGGCCTGATCTGAAGTCCTCACTTGCTCAGCTTCAGAAGGGCAAATTCCCTCTTCCTGGAAACACCAGAGGTGTGACAAAGGAGGAAAGATGTCTTTAGGTGACCCCTTCTCTTCAGGCAGGTCACAAATTGGGGATGCCCCAGGGTTCCAGCAGGGAATTCTGTGGGTCCTTACATGTCTCTTGTGTGGCTTCCTGGGTAGAGGTTGTATGCATGGGACTCAGAGAGATGGGGACTTCAGTTTGACTCCTGTTAGAGCTACTTCTGTGCTCTCCCCAGCATCAAGGGAGTTGAATGAGCCAAAGAACCTCAGAAGGTGCCACCATGAATGGAAGTGGTGCGACACTGGGTTTTGCTTTAGGAAGGAAATCTTCGAGAAGCCCCAGGGGGCTCCATGAGAACTGTGGAGACGCAGGCTGGGAGGAAGCTAGAGACTGCTGGATGGCCCCATTTGGCCAGTCCTTGGCTCAGTTCATATTTGAGTATCTATTTAGAGTGTCTTTTTACTGTAAACTGTAGTTCCAAGGTGCCAATACAGCAGCAGACTCCAGATGGTATAATACTCTGTAGTGCCATTTGTGTTATACTAGATTATTATCAGTTTTTAAAATCCCAGCACTAAAGACTTGGTATATACCAAACGGTATTCTAAGGACTTCGCATATATTGTTTAAGTCTTTTTATAACCCTATGAGGAAGGTACCATTTTCCATTTTACAAATAAGAGAACTAAGAGGGGCTAAATAACCTGCCCAGGCACACTAAACGGTAAATGGTGGAATTCAAACAGTCTGGTATCGAAAACCATGCTGTCACCTATAGGTTCAACTACTTATCCAAGGATATGTGCATGTAGATCATTTTTTGAGTTTTTGTACATGCAGAAGCCCAGGATTCTTCAGAGGTCAAGGGACTATAGGAAAGGAGGGGGCATGGGACATGCAGATAGACTCTGCTTTGAACCACCACCTTGCAGGTATCAGCACTGTTACTGTTGGACATAGTGGTGGGCGAGGTTCCCGAGATCACTGATAGGGTTCCACCCCTGGGATTGCACATGAGCCCTAGAGAAAGAAAGTGGCTTCCCAAGGCAGCCCTGTGGGTTAGTTACGGACTCAACACCTAACTGACAGGCCTTCAGTGGGGTTTCCTTCTGTGGAGACCAACGAAGTGTGTTTGGATTCTCATGTTCTAGTAAAGCTACCATGGCTGCTTTTAAAAACCTGGGGTTCCGGTCATCGGTAATCGGAGAATAATGAGCTCCTTGGGACTCGGGCTCACCTACTTGCCGTGTGGACTGACCACAGTGAATTCCAGATTGCTGCTGATGGGAGATGTTCCTTTTGACCTTGGGCCTGGGCTGTGGGAAAAAAAGAGCCGCCACAGGACTCTGCTGCTTCTGGCAGGGTGTTAGGATACCTCCAGGCGTTGCCAGAGGGAAAAAGAGCTAGTGATCTCTGAGCAGCAGCTAGGTATAGGAACACTGTGGTCTGATCTTTGGTTCCTAGCAATTCTTCTAGAAGGCTGGCTTTTATTTTGTGCAGGACTCCAGCCTGAGGAGATTAATGGCTTTGTGGCCACCTTTCTCAGATTGTTATGTGATAAGTTGCCATATTAGCCTATGAGATTGAACTTTGGGAAGAAAATAACCTAGTTCTGATCAAATTAGGGATAGCCCATTCTTCATTAGGATGCTTAGTTGCTTGCAGGGCTTGAAGGCAAGGAGTGTTGGGGATGAGACAGGGGAGTGTGGGATAAGAAAATCAAGGAGAATGCTTCACTCAGACCTTCACTCAACTCTAGACCTTGAAGGGTGTTCCTCAGAATGCCTGAGGTGGGACAGGGTGGGGGTGGTCCATTCCCCTCTGGTCTGTTCATGGCCCCGTAGGAGGGCATGTGCTGGGCAGAACAAGGCTGCTGCCTGCTTTGTGCGATGCTTGGGCCGTGGGAACACTCAGCAGGGCCGGTGTGTGCTGGGGCCTTTGCTCTCCTTAAGGAGACCTTGTGCTCCATCTCTGTGGTGGACAAAGAGGAGGAGGAGGAAGTGGGGCTTGGGAAGAACCCAGTGAAGCCTCTTCCTGCCTGTGCACCCCATTCCTCCCAGGACCTGTCGTCATCCACACTGCTGAGGCAGACTCGGAAGTGTTGTACCCCAACTACCAAAGCTGCCAGAATCTGAGGCAGAGGATCAGGTAACTGCCTAGTGGAGGGTGCCCCTCCCCACCTTGGCTGGCAGACCTGCCTGCCCTGAGGCTTTGCCCAGACCCACCCTCGTGGCTGCCTCCTGCTGCCACTGCCGAGGGAGTGCAGGAGCTCTTACTCGTGGCCGCAGGCTCACAGCGGAGGTGCAGGGAGTCTGGAGGTGGTGTAATGTCGTGAACAGGCCTTTTCCGCATTCGGACTTTACACTCGGTCTCTGGAGTGGGTGGATAAGGTAGTGAGTGAGCTGGTCATCAGCCTGCGAATCCAGGTGTACTGGCCCAAGAAGACAGACTGCCCTCCTTGTCCCTGCTGGTGTGCTGCCACGCAGGTCCGTTGGTTTGGGCGGATGACCCTTTTAGTCCTCAGCCATTCTGAGCTGCACCAAAGTGATATGAGATGTGTTCATAGAAGAGAGAGAGAGTGCCGTCTCCAGACAGACCTGGGCTGTGCATGGTGGTGGGCACGATAGGAATCTAGAGTAGGACTTGGAAAGTTTGACCTTAATTTTTCTCCTGATCCTTGCTAACTTTTATAAATCACTTGACCTCGTGGAATCTTAATTTCCTCATCTATAAAATGGGAATAATGCAGCTAGCTCCACTGGCTATTTGTGAGGATTGAAGGAGATCTCAAAAGGTTGAGCAACACACATTTAGTAAACTCTTGATTGCTATACAACATAAAGATGATGTAAAAAAATATTTTTAAAATTGCTTTGGCAGAGGCCGGAAGGAGGCTGCTACTTCGCAGCCATAGATCTCAGAGGATTTGAAAGAGGTGAAGGAAGGGATGGGCCTCAACAGTAGCATCGAAGTGGACTTCTTCATTCTCTTAGACAATATGGCTGCTAACAGGTGGGATGACAGTTTTCCCTGAACCTTGGGGTTTGGTGACCATGGGGCAGGCACTTGGATGAACAGGCTCCTGACTTGGAACTAGGTGGGGAGAAGTGGGTGGAGGCCCTCTGGTGTGTAGGCCACTGTGGTGAGGCTTACGGGTGGAGTGGATGTGGGGGCTGAGGGAGAGGGAGCAATGAGGAGGGGACGGGAATAGTCATGGACTCCTCACCCAGGTAGGAGTGCAGACATCCAGCTCTAGATCAGTCTGGAATATAGACATCCAGCTCTAGATCAGCCAGGAGTGCAGACATCCTGCTCTAGATCAGCCAGGAGTGCAGACATCCTGCTCTAGGTCAGCCAGGAGTGCAGACATCCTGCTCTAGATCAGTCAGGAATATAGACATCAAGCTCTAGATCAGCCAGGAGTGCAGACATCCTGCTCTAGATCAGTCAGGAATGTAGACATCCAACCCTAGATCAGTCAGGAGTATGGACATCCAGCTCTTGATCAGTCAGGAATATAGACATCAAGCTCTAGATCAGCCAGGAGTGCAGACATCCTGCTCTAGATCAGTCAGGAATATAGACATCCAACCCTAGATCAGTCAGGAGTATGGACATCCAGCTCTAGATCAGTCAGGAATATAGACATCAAGCTCTAGATCAGCCAGGAATATAGACATCAAACCCTGGATCAGTCAGGAGTATGGACATCCAGCTCTTGATCAGTCAGGAGTACAGACAGGATGTCCAGCCCTAGATCAGTCAGGAGTACGGGCATCCAACCCTAGATCAGTGAGGAGTGTAGACATCCAGCTCTAGATAAGTCAGGAATATAGACATCCAGCTCTAGATTATTCAGGGGTACAGATATCCGACTCTAGATCAGTTAAGAGTACAGACATCCAGCTCTAGATCAGTTAGGAGTTTGGACGTCCAGCCCTAGATCAGTCAGGAGTACGGACATCCAGCTCTAGATCAGTCAGAAGTACAGATATCCAGCTTTAGATCAGTTTCTTGAAATTTGTTTAGAATACCTGGGGTGTGTGTGTGTGTGTGTGTGTGTGTGTGTGTGTGTTTGATAGAGTAGGGGTCCAGTGGGTGATGACTAGGGAGGATTGTGGGTAGGGAGGGGTGCTCAATTTTTTTAATAACACATTTATTTTATTTAATTATTTTTATGTGGGGCTGAAGATTGAACCCACATCCCTGCGCATGCTAGACGCGCTGAGCCACAACCCCAGCCCAGGGTGCTCAATTTTTACATGTGAATTTTACATTCAGTCAGTATCTGCTAGGATCTAAAACTTTTGGGTCCTTATTTATTCTACATTTTTTGAAGAGTATATGCATATCATCATATTAAAAATCTGAGAAACCCATAGTAAAGAACTCTGGGGCTGGAGGTAGAGCTCCTTTGGTAGAGTGCTTGCCTCTCATGCACAAGGCCCTGCTGTCCTGGGTTCAGTCCCTAGCAACACACACACACACACACACACACACACACACACACACACACACAAGAACTCTGGTTCATCTTTTGTTTTTTCAGGGTGGGGGGATTACCGGGGATTGAACTAAGCCACATCCCCAGCCCTATTTTCTATATTTTATTTAGAAACACAGTTTCACTGAGTTGCTTAGTGCCTCCCATTGCTGAGGCTGGCTTTGAACTCACGATCCTCCTGTCTCAGCCTCCTGAGCTGCTGGGATTATAGGAGTGCACCACCGGGGTCCGGCCTCCAGCTAATCTTTTTTTCCAGTTAATCTTTAAGTCTGTTTTCCTCAAACTAATCTAGCCATAGGACCTCTTTTGTGTAATGAATACATAAAGAAGATCACACATGGGAAATATCTCTCTAGATTCAGAAGTTGGACACTGTGGCAGCGTAGGAGCCTCCTTCATTCTCTTGTGAAAATGACCTCATGCCGCAGAGGCACAAACGCACCTGTGCTTAGGTGCAGTGGTCTGAGGTCATGGGCGAGAGATCACGTAGAGCATTTGTATGGCAGATCTTCAGAAAGCATTTTAGGGAAAATGAAAGTCAAGTGGAAATTTGTGAATCCCTTGCCTTGGTGTTTTATTCTTTTTTTAACTTAAATAAAATTTTTAAAAAATGTGGAGTGGTTGGGAGCCATCAGAAATGGAGGAAATCTTTTCGATTCTGGCTCTTCAACCCACCAGGAGTGCATGGCTTTGGAAGGACCTGGGGCCATGGTGTTTTGAGCTATTTAGCCCCTTCCCAGAAGACAGGTCCTTGCAGCCTGGGTGGGAGCCGAGCAGCTGCCAGGTTGGGGGCAGAAGCTGTGATCTGAAGTCCTGCCTGTGGTCTTCCAGGTACACAGCCTCTCGAGCTGCCCCACCCTGCAGAGATTCACCCAGGTGGTTGAGCAGAGGGCCATGGACACGGCCTTGTACGTCCTACAGCGGGAAGACAGGTGAGTGGCCTGTGCAGCTGCTGGCCCAGAGTCATGCTTGGTCAGACCTCTGAGTGTGTGGGAAGGAGGCCCTTCAGGCCTGCTCACACCGTCTGCTGGCACCACCGTGGCCTGGGAGACAGAGCCCCTGCTCTGCGGCCTTCCCAGGTCCTTACGCTTCTGACCCGGGCTGGTGACCTGGTGCCTCCACCCTGTGTTGCAAAGAATATAGAGCACCACATGCTGAGTGTCTCAGTATTCCCTTTTTCCTTGTGTTCCAAGGTTCAAAAGATTTAATGGGAGGTGTGGAAGCTGATGGAAGAATGTATTTCTCACTTTCTTCATCATGTTACACTTTACACATGAGTGTTATCTTCTCACCGTCAGGTGGGTGAGAAGCTGGGGCTGAGAGTCGGCAGCCCTGCCTGAGCTGAGCTAGTGCATGCCAGAGCCAGGACTCGGACCAGCCCTCTGACGGACAGGCCTGTGTTTGCTCTTTCTCTTCCTGCTAGTGGGGATGCTGTTGGTAGAAGGTCTGCTTCTTGGCCACCAAAAGGAAAGGCTTCCCTCTTACAAATGTCAGAATCCTCTTTTTTCTGTTAGAATAAGAGCATTCAGCTTATCCTCAGAATTAGTGGCTTAATGTGGGAGTGGGCAGTAGAGGAGGGTCCTGAGGAAGACGGGGCGACTGAAATTCCAAGGGTTTGCCCAGCGTGCGGCCTCAGAGGCCCTGACTGCACTGACTTTCTAAAAAACAAAAATCTTATTTGCTATTTCTTGTGTTACATGACAGTAGAGTATATTTTGATATATTTATACAAACATGGAGTGTAACTCCATGCAGTGGGTTGACATTTCAAAACTGTCATTTAATTATTTTCACATTTTGCTCAATTAAATGTTCATATATACTTGTATAAATAAATCTGTGTGTGTATGAAACTTTTTAATAGCTCAAAGACTAGGAGACTTTGTAATTTGGAGAACAAAATAAATCACAGCAATCCTCCATCCCCTGTAACCAATACATTTTGACTGAATGTAATGGTGATGACCCCGTCCTAGAAGGTGCCGGGCCCAGCCCCCGATCACACTTGACACTGAGAACTGAGCAGCCAAACCAGAGCCGGTGAAGCACATTCTCAGGTCACAGACGGACTCCTGGGGACAGGCAGAGTCTTCAGGAGAGGTCCTCACAGGGTGGCTGCGGAGTCCCTAAACGGGAAGTGAGGAAATGAAAGCCCTGGAAGCTTGGTGAAGATCAGAAGTAGACACATGGTCCCAGAAGATTTTACAGAAAGACCTTTTCTATAGTAAACAAATACATAAAATCTTGAAACTGAAACTCACCCTTAACATGAATTAATTGGAGCCAGACACCACTGGGACTTGTGAGCCATTCTGCCTTCTACCCTGCTCTGGCCACTGGAGAAAGGAAGATGGCAGCCTGCACACAGCTGTGCGCTGGGGGCTGCTTCCCATGTTAAAAAAAAAAATTAAATTCTTGGACTTCACCTCTTGCAAGGTATGAGGAGTCCAACCCCCCAGGACCACACTGAACACACAGGTAAGCCAGCCCAGCTGCCTCCCACCTGTGGCTGCAAGCAAAGACTGACTTTCCTATGACTGGTTTCTTGAACCAGTTCTTTGGAATCCTAGGGCCCTCAAAATTGGTTGGACTCTGAGTGGGGTATTTTGCAAGGGAAGCCCGAGTTATTTTGCATTTGGTGAAATAAATGAATTCATCATTTAACTTTGTGTGAGGAAGCATGTGTGAGACAACCCCCGTGAAGGTTCTCTTTGCCATCTTTGTGTGATCGCATGCCCACTCCCCTTCCTCCTCTAGCAGGGTTGGTTGCCAAGTGCAATTAAGCACTGAGCCAGGAGCTGACATTGGAGTGTGGTCACCTACAGGCAGAAAACAGATTCATACCCAGATAAGAAGCCAGGTTAAACAAGAGAGGGAGGGAGAGAGGGAGGGGGAGACAAAGTTTATTACAATCCTCATAATATACTTTTCTTTAAACATTATTATTTAACTCCCTCCATGAAATGTTTGGCCATAAAATGGTTTTTGTGCTTTTTAGACTATTTGCTTTACATGTGTTATTAAAAATTTAACTGCCAAATTAAGATTATATGATTTTCCTTAATTGTAAGAGTTTGTGACTTCCAAAAAAATTACAGATCTGAGCTAGAGAACAGAAAGTGGCATTAAGATTCAAATTGTCTAAACAGTATGGGAAATGTGATGCAATTTGATGTTTTTTTCTTTTTTCTTTTTTTAAAGCAAAAGGGATGAGTCTTGAGTTTAAGGATTTTGTAAAATAAGCAAGTTTTTACTAGTGATCTTCCTGTGGTTCCCTCCCCCAGCCCCCAGCTGTCTTCCACACATTCCAGTTTGTAAATTTTATGAAAAATAATCTGATTGAGGTGGGGGTGCAGCTCTATGGTACAGCGCTTGCCTAGCATGTGCAAGGCCCTGGGTTTGATCCTCAGCACCACATAAAAATAAATAAAATAAAGGTGCTGTGTCCAACTACAACTAAAAAAAAAAATCGGATCACTTCATTCCGTTGCTTAAAACTGATTTACAAATTTTGTGGTTCAGGGATCAAACTCGGGGCCTCACACATGCTAAGCCTGACCGCTACCACTAAGTGACACCCTAAGCCTTCTTGCTCTGAACCTTGAAGTGGGCCGCTCCAGGGTTTCAGGACCGCCCCTTCCTCTGGGCTCATGGTGTACTCTGCCCCCTTAAAGAGACCACCCTGCTGTTTCCCTTTCCTTCACCAACAGGAAACTCCCTCCTTCAAGAGTCACACAACATCCCCTTGGCTTGAGGCTCTATGGAGATGGCCTGTTGGCCTGCTGGACCAGGGTCAGCACTTTCACACCAGTGGGGACCTGTCTGTTGGTGGTTGATCAAACATCGACTGTTTCATCCCAGCCTTAGCCCAGTTCTTACATACAGTGGCTCCTCTACCAGTTTTGTTGAATACATGTGTCCTTGGATTAAAGACTATTTCCTTCTCCTTTCACGACTTTGAAAGTGCTCAGAGAAAGAAAAGGAAATGACAGAGGGGTACACAGTTTAATTGGAACACGACTGTCTAGCTGGGGTGCTCCCAGCTGCTGGTTAAGCAGAAAGTAAGAATAAATGCAGTGCCAGGCACGTGGTGCCCACCTGTGACCCCAGCTACCTAGGAGACTGAGGCAGGAGAAGCACAAGTTTGAGGCTAGCTTTAGCAACTTAGCAAGACCCCATCTCAA
Organism: Callospermophilus lateralis; assembly: GCF_048772815.1. Taxonomy (NCBI): domain Eukaryota; kingdom Metazoa; phylum Chordata; class Mammalia; order Rodentia; family Sciuridae; genus Callospermophilus; species Callospermophilus lateralis. The sequence goes on along the minus strand of NW_027512681.1, from coordinate 184,186 downwards.
AATAAAAGGGCTGGAGCCGTTGGTCAGTAGTACAGTGCTCTTCCAATCCCAGTTCCAAAAAATGGAAATGTGCGGCACAATATCAAGAAGTTAAGAATTCCAAACAGTGACAGCAGGTCATTAAACCAGTTGGGGTCTAACAGCCCCAGTGATGCAGCTGAACAGCAATCACAATATTGAGAAGTTGTGAGAGAGCAGGAAAACTGAGAAAGAGGTTGGATCAATTTTTTGAAGAGTGACTTAAATTTTATTGGGGGTCGAGAATGTAGCAGAGAGCTTGCCTAGCAAGTGTAGGGCCTTGGATTTGATCCCCAACACCACAAAATGAATGAATTTTATTTTCTCATGCCACATCCTTCATAAGATCACTACAGTATGTGTTCATTTACAACTGCAGAATTACTTTATTTCAGATTGTGTTAGTAAAAATGCTCTTAAGAAATAATGTCATCACCCATGCCCCACCCCTTACCCCTGAATTGAAGCAGCAGGCCATGACTGACTGCATTTCCTCCATCCAATCCCAAACTCAGGGAGAACGGGTAAGAGAAGACTGGCTGAGCCTTCACAGGATTGTATATGGATGAGAAATTTTTATCACTTATTGATTTTTTGTAAAAAAAAAATCTTGCATCATTAGTTCCCTATGCAATCACATGAAGTCTCTCAAAATTTGATTTTATTTCATAATAAGTAGGAAAAAGTTGTAATAGCTCCAAATAAACTTGGCTTATCAGACACATCATGATGAAATGTTGGCATATGTTGATAGAGTAAATAAATGAAAGATTTGACGTGTTTAAAAGTCTCAACTAGTTGGAAATGGGAAAGTTGATTTGTACTGCAGCAATTCTCCAGAAGGGGGCAGCACTCCCTGAGCCAACTGTAACTGCCTCCTCAGAGGCCGCCCAACTCTTGCCTGCCCTCCAAGGTGGTACCTGCTCTGCAACCCTTTCCTGACTTGGCTCCCCACTGCCTGGCAGGAGCAAGGGGACAACACACCACCAGTGACTGTGACACTATTCCATGGTTATGTGCAAGGAGCGCAGCTAAGAAACGAGCCCATGGACAAAGGAAAGTCCCCAGCCTTCCTCAAGGCTCTCATCTCATGCTCCACATGCTTGGCTGTTACCCTGTCCTCTAAGAAAGAAACCTAGCAAGAAACCTAGCGAGATGGCTGAATTTGCAAAATGAAAACCTCTTACTATCCTAATTTCTCTAGAACATAAAAAGTCACACCACCCAATACCAACAGAATAGATCTGATTGAGTTGGGTTTCTTAAACTCCTAAGCTCAATTTTCTCAAGTGCAGAAGAAATCATAACCACCTCCTTCATAGGGCCCCTCAAAAATCAGCAGGACAACACATGGAGGTGACTGGGAGAGTAGGCGCTCTGACACTTTCCTCCACATGTTTGCTGTCTGGGGCTCTTGTGTTGCTCAGGCTAGAAAACTGCTGAAGGTGAGAGAAAATGGCTCTTAAATGCACTTGTCGGAAAGAGCAACATTCACAGACCAAACTCTGCAGGTGTAGTACCGTTTAATCTTGGCAGGAGGCAGGGACACCTCTCAGCTTGTTCAAATGGCTGAACATATCTTTGCCTTCTTAATTATTTTATACCATTAAACTGTCACCAAAAACTCCTAATAAATAGTATGATCAACCGCCTGAGAGGTCAAGGTCAGCAAGGGGACTAGGGTTGCTCTTCTGCTCATAACCAGGACTTTGGGGCTGAGACAGTACAGGATGAACTTCCTGAGTAATGACTCCTCCGTAGCAAGGAACAGGCTTCATCCAAGAAGGCACTCTTGAGACTTTCCCCTGTCGCCCCAGTGACCAACTCTAACACATGGATTCTCCGCTGCTGGGCACGTGGCAACCAGTACACCAACACGAAACACACAGGACTCAAGTGAGCAGAAAGGCAGTTCCGTTTTGTAAGAAACAATATAGTTTATTTTTCTGACACCACAGCTCTGGCGAGTGGTTTTGTATCAAATTTAATGGAGGTCACACAGAACGTTTTATGCATGGGAGGGGAGGAAGGGGAAGGAACCACAAAATCTAAAACAAAAACAAAATCCTTGATAGCTTTTAGCATCTGTTCCACTCCCACATTAATAAAATTCACTTGGGAATTCCTAATAAAAAGAGAACAGAAAATGAGGTGGGCAGGGGGAGTGGGCTGGGGGTGGAAAGGCCCAGGGAGAAGGCCAAGGGCCCTCCCAAGACAGAGCTTCCCTGCAGGGCCAGGAGGACACTCGGCAGGAACAGGGCTTCTCTGGAGCAGTCTCCAGCAGAACACCAGGTATTGCAGCTGCCACAGGGGAGGGGAGAGGAGGGGGCTGAGTGTCACCAGGGGGGCCCGAGGGAGGAGAACACACTTAGCTAAGACGGGAAGTGTGGGGGAAACAGAGAAGACCTGATGGTGGGTTTGTGTACTGAGAGAGACAGACAGTGCTGGTGAGCACTCAACTGAAACAAATGTCCTAAGCTTCATTATTGTTAAAAAGAAAAATTTCCCCCATCCCCCCACCCCTCGCTGAACTTAGTTCCTTTTTTGTGCTTTTCATTAATACTCTGCTCTGAGGTCGTAGTTTGGTTTTTCTATACACTGGAGTTGAGAGAAAATAGTCCAAAGTCTGAAGATGGATTCTCCACCTAAAGTAAACAGCCCAGCATTCCTGTTCTCCTCTTGCCCCAAAGACTAACGTCTTTGTTAAAATCCCTTTTACAATATAGTACAGTACACACAAAAAAATAAAGCCCAAATTTAAAAACAAAAACAAAACCAAAAAAAACCATAGAAGAATCCTGGGAGAAGCCAGTCCAAATGACGTAAACATACAGAGAATGGTGCAACATGTGACCGATGGCGATTCTCAAAGCACAGCTACAGATTCCCAAAAGTAGGTGCCATCATGGGATACCCAAGTCCACAAAAATAATTTTTAAAAAATAAATCTTAAAAAAAACACACCTGTTGATTAAATGAAGAATTTGTTTTCAGACAGATCCATACATTCTCGAGTTCCCCTCCCCCAAAGCAGCCCTCAGGTCTCTGTCCCCCTATTGCATGACCAACAGTAAGCACTCCTGGCGCTCCCTCCGAGCAGTGCTCAGGACCTGGAATCCCATCTCGACAAGCATCGGCACATCCAATCTTAGCAGCTTAAAACATCATGTTTCCTGGGTTGCCAGGTCCTTGGCTGAATCCACCCATGCCCACGTCAGCAGCCATGCCCCAGGGCCTCATCTGGGGGGGGGGATCATGATGTTCTGCTGGGGTCCCATCATGCCCTGCATGGACATCATCATTCCTGGGGAGCCCACAGGCCCGGGGTGTGTGTACAGCCCAGCAGGCCCCCGATCCTTGCCAGGAATCATGCCCACGGCAGCAGCTGGATTGCTCATCAGGGTGGGCTGGCCGGGAAATGTAGATTGTGCTGGTGACATCTTCCGATGGTGAGGTCCCATCATGCCTTGCTGGAGAAAGGCTGGTGGTCTCATTGGGTTGTGGCCTGGCAAGGATGGAGCCGTACCAAGAGGGATGTCCGGAGTTCCTACTGGCCCTGGACCTCCCATGCCAGGTAATGCTAGTCCCATTCTGGGGGCTTGATCACCCATCATCCCCTGCATGTGCGAAAAACCAGGTCCAGGACCCTGGGGCTGTTTACGGCCTGGGACTTCCCCTCGAGGGAAATATTGCAGTCTGGCTAGGTTTCTCAGATGGAATAATGTGGGACAGATCAAACTCAGGAATCCCGGTGGCTCCAGGTCGGATGACCTCCTGCAGATCTGGGTCTGTAAACACTGAAGGCATGCTGTTCCCCAGGACAGTGAAGGAGTCGGGACCCCCTGGGCCTCCAGGATTGCAGAGTGCTGCATCTGCTGAACTTGGTGGCAGGTTGCTGGGGCGGCCGAGGGGGCCATCTCCTGGGAAACCCATCCCTCCTGGAAAACTGCCTTATCCTCCACTGGGGCCATTGTGAGGGAATGGGACTTGCTGTGGAGGAGACTGCACTGGAGGGAAGCCCTGGGGGAAACCCATCCATCCTTGAGGTACCATCAGAGGCTCCTGGGACCCATGCCCCATGACAGGGTTGTGTGACATCAAGCCAGGCCCCATTGGGACCCCATGAGGAGGTATGTTGGGTCCCATAGCATTTGGTGAGGGCATCTGACTGGAGTGAGAAAGTGGCTGGGTCATTCCCATTGGGCTGAGGGTTGGCATCGGAACCACGGGGTTTGGACCTGAAATTCCGAGGATTCTGTGTATTAATGCCCATTCCTAGAAAAATAAAGATATCAAAGGAATCAACTCAACTAAAAGCAACTCAGAAAAACTAATAAATCAAATTAACAAAAAAAGTTATTTGGTGGGAAAACAAAATCTCTGCCATCAAAGACTGAAACATACTTGGGGGGCGTCTGACCCACGCATATGACATGACTGTGCAGAAGACAGCAAGGGGAAAATTCTATGTTAATAAGCAAACAGTGTTGTCGTCTTCACTGGAGACAATTTAACACAGGAAGAAAATAATCTGCCTGAACGACTGAAGTAAGGCCCTTTGTGGAGACGGAGGATTATTGGTTCCACAATCCAATTGTTAGGAATTATAACAAAGAACCCAAACGAGTCTTTTTTTCCAACTGACACCTGGCATTATTTTATGTTGCCTTCCCAAGAGACCATTTAACTCCAGGTTACAAGACACGTCATGGCAATGACAGCGATGACGTTTAATGGAAAAGGGGAAGTGTCCTGTCTGCCAGTGTCTGGGATGTCTAAACTTCTGGCCTCCCTCTGGACCGTCACTGAGGGCGGCAGGGATGGCGTCTGTGCCCCTCACACAGCGCAGCCTAACCTGGTTAACTGGGATTGCCATCACCTTCACCACTGAAGATCACGCCTTTTTTTCTGAGATTAGTGGGGGCATAGGTGGGAGTGGGTGAAGGAATGAAGGCAGACAGAGCAAACAGTGAAAGGAAGACTTTTATTATGGCCCTAGTTCTAAGAAAGGACTCGTCTAGGAAACAGGGGCTTCCCACTCTCTGGAACCCTGTGGTGGCTGGTGGCTCGAGGGTGCGTTTCCAGGAAACCACGTGAGAGCTAACAACATTCCCATCAGCATGTGAGAAAGAAATGACCTCAGCATGACTGCAGGATGACCCCAAAGGAAAAAGTCCAGAACCCGCCAGGTACACAGAACAGGGAAGCCCTCTCACAGCCTCAGAGGAGCTGATGAAGAAGGCCATCCTCCTCTAGTCAGGCACTTCCACTCCACTGAGACTGACTCTGATGGCACATGGCTAACTGTTCAATGTCCACCTGTCTCTAAGAAAACAATTCAGGAAGTCTCTCCCTGGTCAGCACCAGCTCCACACCCATCTTTTTGGCTTCTTACCTGGCATGTTATTCATTGATGGCAGGTTGGGAGAACGGGCTGGAGGGAAGTCGCCATCAGAGCTGGCCACAGTCTTGATGGCATCATGGTACAATGGGGTCGAAGTGGGCATTGCGAACTTGGACATTCGAGACATCATTATCGAGAGAGGGTTCTGGGAGAGGGTTGGCTCTGGAGGCATAGTGTAAGGTGTGCTCGAGGGAAGACTTCCAGGGATATTCACAGAGGCAGGCTGGCTGGCTGAAGGCGGTGGAGGGCCATCTAGGAGAACAAAGCAAAACAAAACAAAGATGGGCAGGGAGTCCACTGGTTCTGAGAGCTACTGGGCCTTATGATTATGAACTGGCAAGGCCAGGAAGGAGACAGATGAGCAGGACAGTGTTATTAGACCAAGGACACAAGTCATCAATCTTCTAGTCAAGCTCTCTGTGTGTGCAGGAGACTGTGGCGTGATATGGAGATGACGGATCAGCAGATGTGAAGACAAAACCCAGCAGGAATACATTAGAAAAATGAGATTACAAACAACCATTTCATTGAAAAGAATGTGAAATATAAATAGAACTCTTTCCCTTGCCAGTCACAATTAAGAACTTGATCCAGGTATTAGAATCCCATGAAGCCAGACTAGTGCCCAACCCCAGGACCAGCCATATCACCCTACACAAACTCTTCATTTCCATGACTGCTACGGGTTAGAAGCTCACATGTAAGACAATGCAAGGAGGTTTGGAGAAACAGTTGGGTCACAGCCTTAAGCTAATCAATGAATTAATCCCTGCTGGGACCAACTGAGTAGTAGCTGGAGGCCGGTGGGCTGTGGCTGGAGGAAGTGGTTCATGAGGAAGTGGCTATGGGGTATGTATTTTTTATCTGGAGTGGGCAGTCTCTCTCTCTCTCTCTCTGCTACCGTCTGCCACACTCTTCTGCCATGATGTTCTGCCTCACCTTGAGTCCCTAGGAATGGAGCCAGCCTTCTATGGACAGAGACCTCTGAAACCATGAGCCCTCAAATAAACTTTCCCTCCTAAAGTTTTTGTGGTCAGATCTTTTAGTCACAGCAGCAAAAAAGCTAACTAAAACAATGGCCATGATGCTTGACCTAAGAAGGTCTGAAGCAGCTAGCTATTCCACTGTTTTAATGACCCTCTTACCCCAGAGGAAGACCCTTGGCTTGGCAGGACAGGCCTCCCATCTTGTTCTGGTTCTAGTTTTCTCAGGTGGAGACTGTACCAAAACTAGCACACACCCCAGAGCTCTGGTTCCACCCACGAAGCTACTATCATCAGTGAGGGTCTCTCCCAAAAAGAAAATATGAACAAACTGCAGCTGATCTGAGGAAATGGAGTTTTCTGTGGGCAACTATAGTTACAAGAACCAAACAAGTCTTAGAATAGCTTCCCTCTATGTGTGGGACAAGACTCACCTTGAAGTGGGTGGGCCCAGGATTTGAGGAAGTCACATTTCCCCACTGTTAGGACGTTCTATCTCACCAGCCTTGTTCACTGTGCTAAGGTAAGTCACTGTGGCAACTGACATACAGCGTCCCACTCCCTTCCTCCTTCCATAGCACCCACCACACACAGACACTTTGCAGGGCTGAGTACTTGTGCAAACACCTAACGCAGTACTCAGAATGATGCACCTTGCCACGAGTTTTGGCAAAGGCCACTTCCTCTGGTTACACTCAAAGACACCAATTTTCTTAAGCAAAATCAGGGTCTGGCAATCTCCAGGTATGAGTGCGACTGTGAGGATGCCGACATACTGACCTGACTCTACACTTCCCAGCATGGCTGGGGAGGCCATGGTGAGGGGAGCTTTAAGGTTTGGAGGAATCCCAGAACTCTGAAGGGGAGGTTTGGGAGAGGAGGTCCATCCAGGTGATGGGGCAGGAAGTGATGGAGACTTGAGGTGAACAGGCGAAGCAGCAGCAGACCCCAAAACAGGGGGGGACTTAATGGAAGCAGCAGCAGCGGGGCCTGCCAGCATGCCTGCCAGCTGCGATAGAGTCTGGGGGGAATTGAGGTTCCCCGAGGGTGAGCCCAGCATTGGGGACTGGACTTGGTGCATCGTGGGAGACTTCAGAGGGTTGATGCCTGGGGAATGCACCTGGCTGGCTGCCACAGATATATACAGGGGCTTGCGTCCCAGGCCACGCTGGACGGGGAGAGCTGGGTTGAGGCTGGTGGGGTTACTCGAGGGGTTGAGAGGTAGTGGTGGCATATGACTGAGCTGGCTGTTAGTCCTCTGGTAGGGCCCAATTGATTCTCTGAGATTCCGCAAGCCACTGCCGCTGCCTGGACCCTGAGACATGGGAAGGAATGGCCTGGGGCCCATGCCATACTCCTGCTGAGGGTGCTCACTAAATGGCAGGGGAACCATCTTCTGCTGGGAAGGCAGCATGTCTGAGCCGCCTGGGCGGGACTTCATCGACTCCTCAGGGCCTGCACCAGCCTCTCTCATCTTCTGAGGCATCATCTGAGTGCTGGGCCCCATGCAGACATTCAGATGCATGTCTCCCTTCATCCCACCAGGAACCATCCTAAACTCAAGTTCCTGACCAGGGCCTATCTGTGGAGGCATTCCTTTTGGAAAGTCGCCCCTGGAAGGACTCAGCGGGCCCTCGACTGGTATCCGTGGGAAGATGGGATTGTTCCTGGGCTCCATGTGGCGCTGGGAGCCTGGGATCACCCTGTTCACCTCCATGCTGGGCCTGATGCCTTCCATGCCCATCCCTGGGGGGAGACCCAGCTGCTTCTCTGCCAGCTGCTGCTGAAACATCTCTTCAGACAATCCTTGGGGGTTTGGGAAGCGCTCCCCTCGGCCAGGACCGCTGAAGACACCTTGGCCGGGAGGGAAGTTTCGACCATCTGGGATTTTTTGGCACATCGTCTGGCCAACTGACTCCAGAGAGGCCTGGTTTAGACGCAGGGTTGGGCTCATTTGGCCCTTCCATCTCAGAGTTTATCATTCCTGCAAATCCCGGGAGGCGCATCTGGCTCCCTGGCATGTTGGGATGGGGAGCCATGCCCCTGGGGGGGGAGAGAATGCAAAATGCTGATTCCATCAGAGAACGGCTCTGCAGCCCCGGGTGCCCAGCCTTCACCAGGAGTCACCTGGTAGGGAGGGGGCAGCCCTCGGCCCACAGCCCTCGGCCCGTGCGGGTGGACCAGCACGTCCTGCAGGGAGCACTGCTGCACCACCACTTGCTCCTGCTTCCTTCTCTTCTCCTCGTAGAACTCCTGCTGCAGCTTTAGCCACGCCATCTGCTCAGGGGTCATGTGCTTCAGGTGGTCAGGTCCGATGGGCAGAGACTGGGAGTTCATAGAAGGTGGAACCATTTCATCTGGAGAAAAGGGCACATCTCTATGTCCTTGAGGGCCAAAGGGAGCTCCCACATCTGTCCGGGGCCCAGGACCCTTACCCAGGCTTTGGGACTGAGCCATCATGGCCTGGATTGGCCCTTCTGTTTTTTTCTGAGGTCCATCTAATACCCCAGGATTCTGCTGGGCCCCCCCCCACTCTGTCCTCCTGAGAATTCTTTCTCATCAGGGAAGAGCATACGCTGGATGTCTCTGAGGGTCTGCAAGGAGCACTCATGGTGATCCAGCTGCTCCTGAGACAGGCCGTCAGGGTTTTCTCCCAGTGTGGGGGGCTCGCCACTGGACACTGATGGGGGTGGAGGGGCTTTGGGATCTGCCGAAGAGCTACTGCTCCCCTGGGAGACAGGGGTCACTGCTCGACTGTTGGGCGTTGAGTTTGGCCCGGTATCAACCGGGGGCAATGGAGTGGAGCTGGCAGGACTACCCACAGGAGCAATCAGTTTATTCTCCAGCCCAGGACTGTCGTGGTCCAGGGGACGTGGGGGTGCCACAGACTTGGGTGCTGGTGCTGGAATGGGTGGAGTTGGCTGCAGTCTGGTGTTCTGGGAAGAATTCTGGTCCTGGTTGGCTGGAGCTGGGGGTTGTTGTGGGAGAGGTTTCGGATCATTGTGAATGGCAGATATCTGTGTATTCTGAAGATAAATGAGATTGTTTAGATCATTGGTAAACTGAACAGAGGGGCAATTAAAAGAGCAAGATATGTTATAAAGGACTTGTCCCAGTGACATAATTCTCTACTGACACCTGATTCTGAAATTATTTACGTACAACCCTTCTTTGGACATAGAGATGTTTCGATTTTTTTTTTAAACCTTACTGTCCAATGGCATCCTCTTTCCCTTCTTGAAGATCGGGTTCCAATAACTGTATAAGCATGCCAGGGGAGAGCCACTCTGCCAAAGAGAATAAATCTGAATGTCTATTTCGAGAAACAGGTTTGATATCACATGTCTACTATGTGTTTTTGATTCAGGGAAAAGATTAGTTCCTTGGTATGTGGGAGGCTACACCTAACACCTTTTTCTTTTTCCTGGAAGTACAATAGGGTATGCAGACTTATCGTCATCAATCAAAAGGTCTGATGCTTCACTTGTAGCTCTGTGCTCCGCCAGCTGGATACAGTGGGAGGCCACTCCATGTCACATCCCCTCCGGTAGGGTGACGACTGAAGTGTTCCCCTCCTTGAGTTTCCAGGGGCCTCACATCTATGGTTTCTGTTTTTAGTTTGTGATCACTGATTCCCTATCTGATAAGAATTTGTACATTAACTGTAGTAGGATAATCTGCAGGAAGGAAGCGTTTGCACACAAGTCTGAGGTGATCTAGCTCGCGGTGTCCCTTGATCTGTTCCTTCCAATGGACAGCAGGCTGCCCTTTTTAACTTATTAAGTACTACTGCTAAACTGAGTCCTGGATAAAAGCTCCCTTACCTACAATTGGTGACACAGACACTACGACTGTCTGGAAGAAGGATGTACATGTTCTAGGTCTCAACTTTAGCACAGCTGAGACTTCAGAGGGTTAAGAAGGGCCTGGTCTACAAACTTTCTCAGTTATTTTTCACCAGCCTTCAGTGACCCTCCTAATCCCTTTCTGGTGTTCATTTGTTCCTACTTGTTCATTTAATCCATTCTGTATTCCTAAATCCACAAGGCTCTTAACTTACCTCCCCACTTACTCTCTGGAATGTTTACCTTTGGGTAAATCTGCACATGAATTATTATGTGTATCTACATGAAGAATTTATATTTCATATAAGCAAAAACATCTTTGAGTATTTATACTCTGTAAAAAAATATATACACAAATGTTTCATTTGGAAGTACTGATGCACATTTGTCTGTAGATAGATTTGTATGGGTAAAATCAGCTCAATCTGTTTGACTCTGTTCAATTCCACTTTTGCAACTCCTCAACCAAAGCATGGAGGTCACCCGAATTTTCCCTGTCGTGCCGTTTCAGGTTTGGTTTGGTTGGCCAGTTTTAATAAAGCAATTACAGTCAAGGAAACTGTTTCTCACTACCCCTTTCATTTCAGATTTGGAGCAATGTATCATTACTAATTCCCTCCTTAACTCCAATTCTGATTACATTTTAGCACCAGAGAAGGTGGAGGTGACAACTGTATTAAGAACTATCATTAAGTCAATAAAGCTCGACTGGGTTGCAAGGTACCCAGTGGTCCCCCAGACAACAAGCATTTTAAATATAATGATATTCACTCTCCATCTGAGTAGTGCAGATAACCTGGGAAATATAAAATCCCTCAGTTGAGGAAAGCTCAAGCTCTGCTACGTCCACAGAGATGAAGATTTCTTTGATACACACAGTAGACAAGATGGCACCGATTTTATCTGGAATTATAACTTTGCTTACTGTCATTTAACTTTCCCATGATTAAGACTCATACCAGTATTAGAGTTCATGCTCTCTGAACACAGGGACTGTATCTTGAGCTTCTTAGCACTCCCCACAGCATCTGGTGCAATGCCTGGACAATGCCAGGGACCAGAAATGTTGTTTGGTTCAATTTAATCAACTATATGCATTAAAATAAACACTGCATATTTTTTCTTCAACTAATTCAAGAATGTTATTTTTTTTAAAAATCTGCTCTACATATAGGTTGAATTTAGATTTTCCTAGAGATGGTGACCCTGAAATATCTGTGTAGCTCCTCTTTTGTTTAGCATCTTCTTCCCCTCACTCATCATCAGTTTACCAGCATCTGATAGAAAGGCACAGTGTGACATGCCTAAGGTCCCACAATACCAGGGTCACACTAGATATCCAGAATACAGCTCCTTGTCAATCACCACCCGATCCTGGGCAGTCACTGTGGACCCACTTCTCAACCACATACCAGAGGGGCTGTGCTTCTGTCCGCCTTGCTGCTGGAGATGTTCTGGATGTGGAAAGAGACGATGGTTTCAACATGGCTTCAGCAGCTCTCCAGAGACAAAAGGTAAAACATGCTAGGCCATGTCTCTGTCTCACTCACTGTGACCCCAAATGGACCCCACGCTGGACCTCTAAGGGAGTGGAAGGAGAAGCACCAAGAACCACCAGAGATATTGGATAAGAAGAAACCAAGGGGCCGGGGGTGGCTCAGTGGTGGAGCGCAGCCTGCCATGTGTGAGGCTCTGGGCTCAAGTCTCAGCACCATATGTAAGTAAGTAAATCAACGACTAAAAAAATAAATTTAAGGGCTGGGGATGTGGCTCAAGCAGTAGTGTGCTCGCCTGGCATGCGTACGGCCCGGGTTCGATCCTGAGCACCGCATACAAAACAAAGATGTTGTGTCCGCCGATAACTAAAAAAAAATAAATATTAAAAAACTCACTCTCCCTCTCTCTCTCTCTTAAAAAATATATAAAAAATAAATAAATAAATAAATAAATAAATTTAAGAACAGAAGAAGAAACTAAGGGAAACATTTTATTATCATCAAACACCTGAAACTAAAAGACAGCCATGAATGTACCCCAAAAGAGGCACTAAAAAAACAAAACACAAAGCCCCAAACTTTCTTCTTCTTAATGAACCTACTATTAAGGTATTTTATAGAAGATCCTAGTTCAAAATCCCAAACTGAGAAATGTGAACACTAAAATCTCAAAAACACCCAGGGATAGGAAAAGTTTAAGTTTGTTAAGATTCACTTTTTATCTTAAGTGAAAAAGAAAAGAAAAAAAGTGCACACAGGGTATTTTTTGACGAATAAACGAATAAAAATCGATTCAGCCATCCACTCAGAACATGTATAGCAAGATGTTCATGGTAGTTATGTTTAAATTCCAGAGGTTTTTCTTTTTAGTGTTTTTTTTTTATTTTAATTATTCCACTATAGATATTTACTACTTGGAGCATTTAAAAAATAATAATAAGCAAATTGTAGAAAAAGTGTTTATTATACAATCACTCTTCTATGTTTAAAAAAGGTAGATGTGTATATTTGTATTAGCACAAAAAATTTCTGAAAGAAAAGTCAAGGAAGTATTATCAGTGGTTGCCTCTGGGGAGTAAGATGGGGAAGGATTTACATTTTATTTTATCTCTTTTTGTACTGTCAACTTTACATGATACAAGAGGGAAAAAAATCAATCTGCAAGGGGAAGGGGAATAAGAATTAAGGTCCCCTCTCCCCACACACATAAGTGACGTTTAACAGCAAGACAGTGCCATCTACTTACTTATTGGCCATCTCAGTAGAAAACCATATACCACTTTGGCTGGAGTCTTCTGAGCAGGTGTGGGCTCTGGGGCAGTAGCTTGTCCATGGGAAGGGGTGGAAGACCTGGGGACTGTGGCGGTTGATGGGGTCATGGAGTGTGGTGTGTGCTGGGAATCCTGGGACTTTATATGGTCAGCAGAATTACATTCGAAAAGAATAAAGGACTCATTGTCATGGAAAGACTGAGACTCTTTTTTTTCCTGCCAGCATTTACAGCATCACAACACAAACCCACCTTGAGAATTTCAAGGAGAAACTATCTCGTTAAGAGGAAACCTTCTTTTTACTTATAAAATTTCAAACACTCTTCTCCCTACATGACTCATTACAAAGCACCCTTCCTCCTCATTTCTGTAAATAGAATACATCCTTCAGATATCAGTATAACTGTCCCTCCCTCCTGGTAACAGTTCTCAAACTTCTTGGACTTGCCTAGATGCCCCAGCTAATGGAACTCATAGTCCCCTAACTTCTCTTACTTCAGCATTCATGAAATTTCATTGTTTATTTAACGATCAGCTTCTAGATACACTCAAATCCTTAAGGACGGCTACTGCGTCTATCTTATTGACCATGGTACCCCTAGCATCTGCATAGTGCTGGCCCTCATAGTAGGCCTCCCAAACTTAAGGAGGCCTTCCAACACCTGAGGAAGGAAGGAAAGGAAAGAAAAGAAAAGAAAGGAATAGAGGTAGGGAGGAAAGAAAGGGGGAACAATCACCCAGGTTTTCTTTTTTTTCTCACAATATTGGGACTTAAACCTAGGGCCTCTGAATGCTAGGCAAACACTCTACCCTGAACTAAAACCCCAGGCCTTTTATTTTTCATTTTGAGTCTCCAGGCCAAAGACATGCATAAAAATGTGGGCAGCCCTGTGAGGTACCCCGTCAAACTATGTGCATCCCCCCGAGCAGCACTCAACAAGGTGGTTCCAGACTAGGCTCCAGTGAGTAGAAAAGTGAGAAGGAACAGTTCCATTACACATCACTAAATGGCCCAGGCTGGCCTTGAACTGATGATCCTCCTGCCTCAGGCTCCAGGCTAGCTGGGATAACCATGAGGCCAGCTTTTGCTGCACCTGGCAAGGTTTTCCATTTTTCATATGGGTTCCAGTTCTTGAAAACTAACTTCACATTCTGGCCTACAGTTAGATTTTTGTTCTTACACTAGGAGGAAAAAACCTAAAATCACATATCATACCCCTTTCTGGCTGACTCCACTTTGGTACCTGCCAAATCTCTACCACACCTGGTAGTCCCTCATTCCTGCCACAGTGAAATCAGCTGTGACAAGTCTAGAGTACTGTCAGGGCCACCAAGGCTTCTTCTTGTGTCTGCAAGCCTAGCAAAGTGGCAACCAGAGAGCACAAACCCAAGCCCAGGGAGACTACCTGGATGGAGAACAGGAGGGGATGCCACTTGCAGAGAGGCTGGAGCTACTGACTGGAAACTGAAGGAGAATCAGCACAGAGGCCAAAGACATGCATAAAAATGTGGCAAGCCCTGTGAGGTACCCTGTCAAACTATGTGCAACCCCTGGGCAGCACTCAACAAGGTGGTTCCAGACTAGGCTCCAGTGAGTAGAAAAGTGAGAAGGAACAGTTCCATTACACCCTGGGAGAACTCCTGAATCTGACTCCTGTTCTCCCCACTTGACCGAGCTGGCCTTTCTGGCCTCCAGCCCATGTCAGAGGCTTTCCCTCAGGACACGACTTCCCTCTGAGTCTCAGGGATCTTACAGACATACCTTTCATGTCAGAGTCATCGTTTGGAGTACCCGGATCTCTCTGATCAAAGGAGTCGGGGGAAACACTTCGCTCCCTTTTCCCCTTGCCCTTGGCACCATTTCCAGCCCCATGCTCCCACCTGGGCCAGGGAGTGCTTTAGGGGTATGGCCCCCACTCTTGGAGTCACAGGGGGATGGCTGGGATTGGCTGGCTGAGCCCCCCTGTTTACCCTGATTGGAGAATTTGGAATCCAGCTGGGGGTTTCCAGATGGGGACATCACTGTAGGGGGACAGACCATCACCTCCTGCTTTGACTTAGGGCTACTAGAAGAAACAAATAACAAAAGGAGATAAGACACCAGGCACAGGAGCAGCAATTTCTTCAGTGGGCCCAGGAAACCCTAAGGACTAAATAACCACCCCATGTTGCACCTCAGCCACTTGCTCGTTCCCATTTCAGAGCCATCCACAGAGGAGGACTGAACACAGTGGACTGCCAGGTCTCAGGAAACCTGGTCACATGGGGACCCATCTCTAGGCCTTCTGTCAATAAAGGACAACAGTTTCTATGTACATAGGGAAGTGACTCTCACACGGAGACTAGTTTAGAGTCAACAAATATGCACCCCCAGCCTGGTGACAGACAGCTGTGAGGAGAGGCCAGCTTCCCTGCTGGGAAACTTGGACAGTCCCAGAGAGCAAGAGGGAAACCCACTGGTGCCTGGAAGCTTAGGGAGATCCTCCAGGACGCGAATCCCTCCCAACAGTGCATTTTACCAAAACAGGGTAGACCAACCACTGCCCCAGTGCGGGAAGGAAAGGCTCCTTTCAAAATGAAACTCAAGAACTGGGTAGCAGAGGGAAAGCTGGCATGGGACTGGGGCAACCTCAGGCCCTCACCTTGCCAAGTTTAGCAACTGTCCTGTTGGTCTTTGTATGCGAGTTTTGGCAAGGTGTGCAGAGGTAAAGAGGAGAGGTCCAAGAACAATGAGTAAAGAATACTACAGGGAAACTACATAAGCTTTGTCATTAGCCCGGTGACTCTTCTGTTCCTATTTACTATTCCATTTCCCTTCCTTTCCCATTTGGGTGTCATCTGTTTCTATCCCAACACACCGTATCATCAGTAAGTGTCTGTGGTGCACCAGGAATCCCCAAGGGGCCGTGGGGAGTGGCCCTTGTCCTCACCTCTGTGCGTTTCCTGATGGAGAGTTCCTCACTTTAGGGTTACTGGAATGCATTGATTGAAATCCTGAGCTTGCAGTCACAAACAGGGACGGGCTCACTGAGTTCCTCTCGGGCTATCGCAGAAGCAGCTGCTGGGAGCAGCAGCAGTGGCCCACTGCTTGCTTGGCGTGTCCCTTAGCATTGACCACCTGTACTCCTTTTTCCTCTTTGTTTTTCTCTGCTGGGGAAGTGGGTCCTTTCTCCTTGCAGTTCCCACATTCTCTGGGTGTGTGCCTCCTGCTGCCAAAAGAAAATCTCGCATCTCCAGGGCACTCTACAAGAAAAGAACACCCCAAAATGGTGAGACATAACATAACACTGAAACATAAAACCACATCACAACAGGATCAAGAGGAAAGCACCAGCCAACAAAGAGCCAGCAAGATCATTCCTCAGCTTCCAGCAGAGTTAAAGGAAAGGGCGACACTCCTATCCTGGCCACAGGCTCTGGTGCTGAAGTAGCTGAAGAGTGACTAAGACCTTATCCCAGCACACAACCTCCCACCCAAGCAGCAAGAACTAGGCATCTGTAAGCAGAGGAGAAATGCAGTTTAATCTTTAGCCATTTAGTCTCCTTCACATTTCTCTACTTCTGAATACAAAATCCTCAAAAACATTTTATTCTTTTTTTTCTTCTAAAACAATGCTTTGAAACCACTGGGAAGTGCAGATCCAGTGACTCTCTGCTATTTTAGCTCTGGTGGCAAAACAATGGCACCAAAATGTAACAAACCCACCCCAATTTCAAACCACGAATCCAATGAATCTATGCTTATTTTCTTAGGGCCTCAAGGGCGAGGAGACATGAAAGGAGGTACTTTTGAAAACAAATATTGAGCCAATACTAAATACAATCAGTTCTGTTCCCAATTTCCATGATCTTTCTATTAAATTATGCCAAATATGTGTCTTGTGTTCTCACTGCTTAATGACAGGGACTTTAGGCATGGGTAAGCAAGGGAATGATCCATAATTCTGAAGGTAAAAGAACATCTTTGAAGGCTAATATATTTTTTGAGCCAATTTGCAAGGCTAATGTGCAGCATAAAGGTCAAGTAAATATTCCCAAACCTAGCTAGAGAATAAATGAGAAAGCCCTTTATTTAGGGAAGCCCAGACTGGCTAAGGGAAAATCCAGGTATACCCTGAGTCAGTCCCTCCCCTCCCTCCCCTTCTGCTGCTGGTTTCTTACTTCAGAACACAAGACTGAAGGGGGAGGTTATTAAGTGCAGGATTAGTAGCTGAAGAATCAAAACGTGTCACAAACAGCTCAGGTGTTGCAGCTTACATGTGTTTCCAGAGGTGAAAACTAGACTAATACTGGGAGGGTCAGTTATTTTCTATGTTTTGGCAGTATGATCATTACCAAGTGTCTATTTTGTCATTTAGAAATTTTTACAGTCCCAACCACTTTACCTGGGACACAGAAGGAATTCATGGAAGTTCTGAATATACACACTTTTTAAATAGAGAAGACAGGAAAAAGAACTATAACAAAACATAGGGAATGTTGCTAGGCTAAACATTTTGTTATTAATTTAAGGTTATATTTTATCCCTATCACATTTCAGCCTTTTTGCTTTTCCAGTTTAAACTATAAAATGGATTGTGTTTGTCTAATCTGACAGAGAATCATAAAGCATTCTGTAAATCCCCAACAAATATCAGCAACCTCTGGTAGGGAGGAAGCAGCAAATGCATCCGCACGGACAAGGCTATTCCAAACCCTTTACCTCAGGAAAGAAAAGCATTACCCCTGTATAGGGCCCGTAGCTCCTGGTCCCTCCCATCTGTGACACACACTGACCACTCCATGTGCGTATTTTACCCCTGTGTGAAGGCTGTGTCTCTGAAGACAACCCCCTGTTTCAAGGTCTTTGGTTTTTCTATAACACTCAGCACAACACACTAAGAGGGTTGGGACTTCTGTGACTTACTTGGCTTCTCACTGATTGGAAACACCCAGCATTTGTGTTGCAATCTCTTTCCAAAGCAATGCAAAACATATTACAAATATCAAATCTCTATTAATCTACCAAGAATTTATGAGCTGGTAGCACAGACTCTTTCTAGTAATAATGCTGTGACCATAAAACACTTTTATTTTCAAAGTACTTCTACATATAGTTCCTTATTCTCTTATCACCCCAAGCTCTAGGCCTTCTGACAGTAAGAACAAATGAGCAAAATTCTCATCTTTTTGTGGGGGATGGCAGGGGGTGCCAGGAATTGAACCTAGGGACACTAAACCACTGAGCCACATCTCCAACACTTTTTATATTTATTTTGAGACAGAGTCTCACTAAGTTGCTTAGGGGGCCTCACTAAATTGCTGAGGCTGACTTTGAACTTGTGATCCTCCTACCTCAGCCTCCCGAGTGATGGGACTACAGGCATGCACCATGACGCCCAACTCATCTAGATTCTGCCAGAGATCCCTTCCTTCTTGAAAATGACCTCATTTGGTTTCCCTCGTTTTCTCCTAGTGCTCCAGTCATTCTATGCCTGCTTCCCTGAGGCCTCTTCTCCACTCAGGCTCTAAAGCCCCAAGGTCCTCGGGAGTCTCTCTGGGCCCTGGCTGCGCTCATCCTGGAGTCCTCTCCATGCCGACAGCTTCCAGATCCCCACGGCTCAGCCTCCAGCTGCGACTGCACCCACCCATACACTTCACACTTCCCCCAGACAGTTCCAACCCAACAGGATCAAACATGAGTTCTTGTCTTTGTGTAGTCTTCCTCCCAAACGACTTTCCTTCAGTTTCCCACACTTTAGTAAATGTCCCCTTTATCCACTCAGTTGCTCATGTCAGAAATCTGGGAGTCACTCTTGACACTTGACACTCTGCTAACCCCCACGTCAAGTTTGCACATTTTTGTTTAAAGAATGAAGTCCCAGCTTGTTTCTTCTTCAGAGAAGGAAGGTTCCTTAAAATCAGGAATCTACACGGGAGTCTGCATCACATTCTTCTCACAGCACCCTGCGTTTTTCTGTGTTTATGATCACATGTGTGATCATGTGATCATCTGTGTGACATTCATCTCTAACAGCACCAGAAGCTCCCTGAAGGTGGGGACGGAGACCGACCTGTTCATCCCTCTACTCCCAGAACTTACTACAATGGCATGAAAATACTGGTTTCATCCACCCAGAAAATGATACCAACATGGAGAAGAAATATCTGCATTCTCACACTCACTATAGCATTTACAATAGCCACAATGTGGAATCAACTCAAGTATCTGTCAGCGGATGAACAGTTAAAGAAAGTGTGTTACATTCATGCACACCCTCTGGAATACTATTTGACCTTAAAAAAGATTGAAATCCTGTCATCTACAACATAGATGAAACCAGAGAACATTACTTTAAGTGAAATAAGTCAAGCACAGAAAGACAAATACTGCATGACCTCACACACAGAACTGGAAAAAGTTGAACTCAAAGAAGTAAATAGTAGGATGGTGCTTACTAAGGGACAGGAGGTGAAGAGGGGAGTTGGGTGATACAGAGGGGAAAAGGTCCGTGAAGCAAAGCCCAAACTTCCTCAAGACCACCTCTCAAAGCCAGGCCTGTGCCCCAGTGCTCTCTCCACCCTACTCACTGAAACCCCCGGTCACGACACTGCACTGCTCATCCTGGAGGTGGGGAGTCCGGGAACCCCTTTCTTAAAGGTGATCTCACCTGGAAGACGGTAAATAGTGGGAAAAAATTCCTAAATAAATTTTAAAAAATGAACCACATGAAAATAGACAATGAACCATGGGCTATATTTCCCCCATCCCTGCACTAAGGCATCAAACCTTATGAACCACTTGGCCTCCCTGAGATTTAAACTTTGGGTCTCTCTTTTATATACTTTCACTTCTGTTTCCAAAAAAAACCTAAAAACTGAAAGCACCTGCCTTTCATTATGTGCTCTGATTTTATGTTGTAACCCCTGAATGGCTCGTTTAGTTTTGTGATTTTGTCCTCTATGGATAATAAATTTCCAAATGCACATTCCCAGTTTTAAATTCAGTTGTGCATTTTGGATCCTAAGCCTCCAAATTTCTACTGAAAGCATTCATTTTTAGTAATTTGCCATCACTTAAAATCCACAATATCTAAAGCCAAATTCATCAACTAACTTTCATTTATTCCTCCTATGCCTATGGACAATATCAAACCTTATTAATATTTCTAACACCACAAGTAGTACTATAATCATCCAAGTCAACCAGATTTGTAAACTAGCAGCATCTTTGATTCCCCTTTGCTTCTTACTCCACCATCCCTATAATTATTTTTTTTTCTTATATCTCCTGAGTTACTTTTTACATTGGGCTTTTGTGACATATCTATTTAACTGCTGAGCAAGAGTCACTCTTAATCATCCTAACACACAATTTCATAATACATCACCTGCTTATAATGTAATCTTCCTAAAATACTTCTCCAAAAACCCATTACTCCCAGATTTAAGAGGTAAATGAGCATTTTCAGTACTTCACTGTCAACAGAATCTCAAATTCTTCAATCTGAAAAGGAATGTTTATTCTAATCTGTTCCACAAGTGTTTATTGTAAATAGTGTTTCTAACCCTAATATATATATATATATATATATATATATATATATATATATATATATATATATATATATAATTTTCTTACAATGGCACATGTTAGTGTCATCATCTAGCGAGGATTATAGGCACTAGGGTCAGAGATGCACAAGAATCACAGACCTTGCATTCAAGGAGTGAACTCTGGTGCCTTACCATTCAAACACTCTTGGTTACATCCAACTGTAATCACAAGGCAGATTAATACTCCTACATGGTTTCAGTCATAAATATTTTATGGTTCTTTAGTGTTTCTACCTTTTGTCCATTTAATCAAATCTCACTAATACAATGCTCACCTTCAATTCCATATTTTTTGTACAACTTGCTCAGCTTCCCTAACCTTACTAACTTC
The DNA here is from genome assembly GCF_048772815.1 of Callospermophilus lateralis. Lineage (NCBI taxonomy): Eukaryota > Metazoa > Chordata > Mammalia > Rodentia > Sciuridae > Callospermophilus > Callospermophilus lateralis. The sequence goes on along the minus strand of NW_027512681.1, from coordinate 163,242 downwards.
ACCTTAATACTAGTATCGTATTTATAAATCTGTGTCATACGGAATGGAAGTTCCATTGTTTCTTGAATCAACACCAAATAATATGTCGCCTCAAATTAAGAATAAAGACCACACTTTCAGCTCTTAAACTGTTATCACCTATAATACTGAACCCATAAAAGCAGCAATAAAAAAGTTTTTCTGTACACAATGACACTGCTACTCAATATAAAAACTTGTTTCCTAGTAGCAGATTTAAACTTTTACTTAACCTACTTACATTCATTCCAGTCCTGATAAACAGCATGATTTTGCAAGGCAGCCTTTATAAAGGAAACAACTGATGACCAAGAATCAGAACAAAAATAAACAAACCAAAAGGCACTCAGCTGAACCCCTGACATTAGCACAGTGCTCTATGGAATAAATTAAAGCACTCATGCATATGTATTATTGTAACTTGTAAGCAAAAATTGCTGCTGTGAACAGATTTCTAAATTTTGAACTTAGTCTAAACCTTAAAAAAGTAAAGTATTTTAAGAATGTTCACACTTTAGAAGTCAATAATTTTATCAAGAAGCTATCCCAAAATTCATTTTATTTTAGAATAAGTTAAAATTAGTTGAAAAATTTGGCCATTATCTATGTAAATAAAGCCTCAATAATAAATTTACCAAACTATTAATCAAAGCAGAAACTAAACTCTGCAGAAATTAACAGAAAGCAAAACTTTACAACAGATTTTCTACATTTACAACATGAAATTAAAAATAACTAGATACATGGAGAAATAAAAATATAACCATTAGGAATAAAGCATGCCATACAAACATACAGAGATGACACCAATGTTGACATAGGAAGAAAAGAATTTTAAAAGAGTTATAAATATTCAAACACTATAAGCAAAATATGATTAAAAAATAAATGAACAGAAACTCACTGTACAGCAAACTATTTAAAGATGGGATTCTAGAATCAAAAAATACAATACTTGAAAATTTCACTGAGTAAGCCTAACAATGGACTAGAACAAAAATATGATAAGTGAAACTGAACACAGATCAATAAAAAGTTTTCAGCAGGAAAGTAGAAAATACTGTAAAACATGAATAGACCATCAGCTAGAAGGTGCAAAACATGGAGTATCAGAAGTAGATGGGAGTGAATAAACTGGCAAAACTTTCTCCAAAATCAGTGAAAAACATCAACTTGCAGATCTAATTTGCTGAGCAATCTCTAAGCGGAACCATAAAGCAAATCTCACCAATTTGCACAATTGTCAAAATGCTAAACTACTTGTGTAAAGAAAGAAATCCTAAATTTCATCAGAGAGAAAAAAGACAATTTACAGTAAGGGGAAAATGATACCAAGAAACACTACTTCTCATCAGAAATAACGAAGGCTAGAAGGTAATAGGATGACAGACACCCTTAAAGGGAGAAGAGGAAAAACAAAAGTCATCTCAGAATCACAGACCATAAATGTAAACTGCAACATATACCAACTGATGATTTTAGACTGAAGGAAAATGATATGAGATAAAATTTGGATTCACACAAAGAAAAGAAAAATGCGAACAGCAAATATGTGAGTAAGGATAAAAGACTATTTCCTTTCATCTTTAAAATGCATGTGATTGTTTAAATTGAAAATCATAAAATCCTTTTGAAACCTTTATGGTATTTTTAGGACAAAGAACATAAAAGAGTTAATGGAACAATACCTGTTTAGATTCTTAATTTTATAATAATGACATAATATAAACACCGAGTACACTGTGATAAGAGTATATATTATAATCCCTATCAAAATCAAGTATAAAGCAAGTATAACTAAAAATCCATTAGAAGGATTAAAACTGAATACAAAAACTATTTGATTAATCAAAAAGAACAGAGGTACCAAAATATTACTATGATGGAACTAAATATAACACACCAATGAGTACAAAATGTTAGACTGTAGAGCAACTAGAACTCTCATATATTTGGAAAATTCTTTGGCACTTTTTCAGGAAGTTAAACATACTTCTACAATATGACCTAGAAATTCTACTCACAGTATTTACCCAGAAGAAATGAACACAAACAGAATTACACAGAACTATTTATAGAGCTTTGTTCAAAATAGTCAAATCCATGAAATAATCTTAATGCCTAGAGATACCTAAATGGATAAATAAATGGTTTATCAGCACAATGCAATACTACCATTTAGCTACAAAAAGAACTACTAACAAACACAACTTAGTGGGTCTTTTCAATAAAAGAAACCAGACACAAAAGATATCCTGTATCATTTTACTTTTATAACATTGTAGAAGTGGCAAAACCAAACTAAATATGATTTAGATAGCAAAACCATCAAATCAGTGGTTGCTTGGGATGGGTAGAAACTGGCTGGAAAGGGACATGAAAGATTTTTCTTTTTTAATATTTTTCAGTTGTTGATAGACCTATATTTATTTATATGTGCCTAAGCTTTTTCACCCCAGCGATGGAGGATCCTCTTACCAGATGGAGTTCTTGACCTTGTGTTGCAGCGCGTTGGCCTCTGTCCCTGGCACCCCGGGCACAAGGGCTGGCAGAGCCACCCCCGTGTTGGGGGCGCTGGGGGGGGAGCTGCTGATGGGCATCAGGCTGCTGTGATGGCGGCTGTTGTTGTTCCTCTGCCATCGCTGCTGGAGGGGTGGGGGAGAGGAAAGGAGGGAAGATGGCGGCGCCGGGAAGGGTGAGGGAAGAGAGGGGGAGGGGAGGACGAAAGGGGGTGGAGGGGTGGAGGGGTGGAGGGGTGGAGGGGTGGAGGGGTGGAGGGGGAGGGGTGGAGGGGGAGGGGTGGAGGGGGAGGGGTGGAGGGGGTGAGGGAAGAGACAGGGAGGGGAGGACGAAAGGGGGGGAGGGGTGGAGGAGGAGGAGGAGGAAGGAAGCTGGATAAGCTAGGCCTATACCCCAGGGCTTCAGTAAGCCGCTTTCGCCTGCCGCCTGGGCGACGTCACCGGGGAGACCGAGCGGCTCCTCACGGCCAGGCGCTTCACCAAGGAAGAGGCATGGCGGCGCCCCTCAGCCCCCCCCCCCCCCCCCCCCCCGCCGTCTCCTCCCGTCAGCGGCCGGGGCTGGGGGATGAGGAGGGGGACGTCTGAAGCCGAGGTGTTGGGGCAGGCTCCCGCCAGATCCGAGGAGAACAGCCGCTTGGAGACTTGGCGGCCCGGCCTTCCTTCCTTGTCCCCGGGGCTTTCTACTCCGAGGTCCCCACGCTGCTGCAGCCCCAGGCTCCGCTCCACGCCACTCCCCATGCCACCGCCGCCACCGCCGCTCGCTTCCGGCTCCGCCGCCGCCGCTGCCCTGCCACCCCCGGAGCAGCCCAGTGCGCGCAGCCGCACTGGGGCCCAGCGCAGACTGCACTACACCTACCGCTGGGCTGGGGGGGGGGTGTGGACTAGTGTGTGCGGTGCATGGGGCAAAAAAACTATTTGATTTTTTATATATACAAAAGATTCATCATGAAGATTATATCTGATTTTATTGCATTAAAAACTGAGTAGAAAACCGAGACTTCAGCAAAGTTAAATGTGTTTGGCTGCCAAAGTGCCCATCCTTCTTTTATTCTGTATTGTACTTTTCTATTTCATCTTCCAATGTACTGTATCTGTTTTCCAGTGTTATTTTGGTTTTAATCTAATATAGTAGTACATGATTTCAGATACGCCACTGTCCTGGCTCAAGTTCTTCATATAATTGTGAAAATGATAAATTTACAAAAGTTAATGTCAGAGACTCATTACAGATTCACATAAATAGATCATATAGTTGTATCAATAATGATAAAGAGATTTATATAATAAATTGGATCTTTAGCATTCTATAGTGAAATGTTAAAATGTATATGAATAGCATAAACAGAGATGTTGACTGTAAGAACCTTCCCAACACCAAGTTATAATCAGGAATAGACACAGCTGCTTTAATATTCATACTATAAGTTAATTACCCTAAATTCATTTTTAGCCCAATCAAGGCAGCAATATCATCAAGAAAATTCAAAAGAACTGTTCATATTGGCTAAGAACTATTTTTTATATTGATATCTGATCATGAGATATTCTTAATGTTCTGAGACTCATGGCTCTTCAAAAAGAAAGAAATCATAGGGTTAAGATCTTACTTGAAAGAGCTTTTATCCTCTATTGAATATCAGCCTAAAAACAGCTATTTCTTCATTTGAAGGCTAAGCTCTTCCTCAGATCACTTTCAGGGAAGAGAAAAGGCAGTAGAGCTATTTTTGGAAAGTCAAACTCCTGTTCAGCCAATTCTTACGGAACTCCTTTCCATCTGTTCTCTGACATTTTAGTCAGGTATGCACTTGCCAAAGAGCTTTCACTGGATTCTGAATCCACTGGTGAAGACAAATGGAATAAAATCAACTTACTTTTATTTTTTAAACCAAACATCATTAAAGTATAAAAAGACATCATGCATAATGTCAAAATAGGTTGCACAATCAAATCTACAGCCTACATTATAAACAAAAAATCAGTAATCCAGACTGAATAAAAAATTACTGGTTCAGAATTCCTTTCTAAGAGGTTGCATTAGAAATTCATTCTATAATAGAAGATAAATAAGAATCCACAGTCACTTTCACAGACAGAAGACAGTTTTCCTTAGAAGAAATAAGAATCCTGAAAAAGGCATTTGAAATCGTTTTCCAAGTAACTTAAATAATAATAAATATTCTCATTGAGAGAAGAAAGATAAAAGACATAATGTGGATTCTGAGCTTCAGCATTTACTGGAAAAACTAATCAAGAGTGGTTTGAAAAAAATTTTTGAAGCATATGTTTAAAATATTAGATCAAAAAGTAATAAAGTATTATTGATAGAACCAGGTCAGAAAGCTAGCCAACTATGACTTCTGAAAAATCTCAAAGATCCCTGGCACCTGAGTGATTAGTAGTTACTGTGTCAGAGGGCAAAAAGATCAGTAACTATTTGTCCTTGAGAAGGTGCAGAGGAAACCCTAAACTTACAGATCCACTTGTCTCATGATACCCGAAAATCTGGCCTGGAACAAGGAGAAAGTTCCACTGATTCAGTAAGCAAGCATAACCTCTGAGAATGTAGTCTATTTGAAAGAGAAAGTCATGAAAGGAGAGCAAAAACTGGTCTCCATTAGAATTCCATGAGAGGGTATGTAAAGATAATGTCAAAGAGTAACCCAAAGGCATAATTTATTTTCTTTTTAAAGACATAAAAAATATTCTACAATATGGACTATTCAAAGCAACAACAAATAGAAAAGCTAAGTTATGATGGAATTAAGGACCATTTTAGTCATGGGTAAAGGTATGATGAGGACAGTAAAATATGTACTGAAGTAAATGAAATGCAAACATATCCACAACTAATCAGAAAATATCAGGAAACCAAGTTAAGTAGCTGGGTATAGAAATGACAATGAAGTAACTGGCTAACAGAATGCTTAAAATACTGTTGGAATATTTCACAGGGCCTTGGAGATGGGGTAAAGTATCAAATGAGTTTCAATATGGTCAAATATAAAACAAAAAAGTTATCCAAGCTCAGTTTACAAGATATCAGCAAATAATGAGCCATGATTAAAAAATCAATTATACAAAGAGATGTGAATATGGATGTGTTTGTTCAAACCTAATGCTCTAGAAGAAGAGTCCTCAATATACCTTTAACAAATTAAAACAAAAAAAATAAACAAGTACAAGAAAATTTTTAAGTATACTTTTGTGAACGAATAGTACAGGATGAAGATAAGAGCATGTCAGGAAGAACTGCCCCAACACTGAAGCTGGGTCTGTGTGTCAGAAATGTAGGATACTAAGAGAGGGGATCATTTGAAAATTAAGAGTTAGGCAAGGCACCCCACTATAAAAATCAAAGCATCTCAAGTACCTTTTCCCTTTCCCTCTTTCACTCAAGGAAAAACACACTAGAAAGGCTTAATTGCTATTAGCCAACTATAATACACATGACATGAACATACTTGCAAATAACTAGGAAACCACTATACTTTAACACAACTCTGTTTTACCTTTATCTCTACCTTTATTTCTTTACAGTAAAAAAGAGCTAAAGAAAAATACAGATCTCCTTAACCTTCCTTGTCTTTGTTCACAAAGTAGAAGTTTACCAGGAAAGATAACTAAAATATTTCTGAAAGAACAACAAAAATAGTTTATGTAAAGTCTATGGCTTCTTTGTATCTTTTTCCTTTTTTGTATACCAGTTATATTTCTTTGTCCTCTCTGAATTAAATGTAGGACATGCTTTGGCAAGAATGTTCAGATGAATATAGCAGACTTTAAGGTGATTCATCTCTAGAAATCTGAAGCAGAAGATCCTAAAAACTCAATCTGTGACAATAAAAAAATAGTACCCAAATTATTTCTTTTATTGATGATGACTTCCATTGCACCAGCTTCTTAATCAGATGTTGTGAGTCTGTAGTTATTAACCCTTTCTAAATAAAGTTACAACAGAAAATTTTTCACTTTAGTTTTTCCTTAAATTCTTAATACATCAGTTTATTTTAAATACTATTTCATTTTGTACTTAAAACTCCTTTCTTCTAGAAACCCATCAAGTGGTTTTAAACATTATTTATTTCACATTACAGTGATGACTCTCAATAGACCACATGATTTAGTTCAATACACACATTTAGCACAAGAGATAAAATTCTTCTTTGATAAAGAATGCTGGTTATTCGGGTTGGGGCTATAGCTCAGTGGTGAGCGCCCCCTCGCACATGTGAGGCACTGGTTCGATCCTTAGCACCACATAAAAATAAAGATATTGTGTCCATCTACAACTAAAAATAATTAAATAAATATTTTAAAAAGAGAATACTGGTTTTCTACTATGTCTAAATCAAGTGTGTGTATGGGGTTGGGGGGAAGGAGGTGGGAGAGAGGGAGAGATCAACTACATATTCATAAGAATATCAACTACATATTAATAAGAATAGAGCAAGAAAACAAATTTCAGTAATAGAATGGATACTACCTTTCAACTAATTTGCCCATTGAAAGGCAAGGGCAACTTTTTACAGCATCATAGAATAAAAATGGAGCATATTACATAAGAAATGGAACAATTTTCCAAGGCTACCAAAATTGTTAACAAGACCCAAAATGACCTTAAGGAAATAACAGCCTGGACTTGCCTATCTATCTCTGCCTCTACACATTTGCACTGGGTCTCAATTTTCCCATTACCTCCCACATCATGCTACAGTTAGGCAGCGTATACTCCTTTTTAAATCTGTACAGGAAATCATCTTCCAAATTATTCTGGGTTTATTACTTTACATTTTATCACCTTGCAACCATTAATTTAAGAAAATGCTCAGTTTGTTGTCGTCGTCGTTGTTTTTAACTTCTTTGTCCAGGAAAAACTGATCTCTCCCCTTATTTGAACTAACCACATCATTCCAAAATGCTAGTTATGTGCAACTGACCCAAACCTATGACACACTATGAGGAAAACCTCAAAAAATTCTTCTACACAAAAGGAAACAAAATAGAACCTATTTCTCTCTTTCCTTAGCTCCATTTAGAAATCTGAGATATGACACCAAAAACAACCAATAAAAAATAAAATGGACTTTAAGTTAAAGAAGCCGTGCATGGTGGCACATCACAAGTTCCAGGCCAGCCTCAGCAATTTAACTAGATCCTGATTCAAAAAAAATAAATAAAAAGCACTGAGGTGATGGGGATGTGGCTCAGTGGTACAGCGCTCACCTAGCATGCATTAGGCACTGGGTTCTATTCTTAGCACCACTTAAAAATAAAATAAAGATATTATGTCCACCTATAACTAAAAATATATATTTAAAAAAAGCACTGGGGATTAGCTCCATGATAGAGTGACCCTAGATTTAATCCCCAGTACTGGACAGTAAGAACACATCATTAATTTTACTTCTTCCTCTCCAATATTACAATTCCTTTTATGGGTGGCAAGACTATATTAAACTGAGCTTCAACTCAATATTAAGAGTGAGCTCCTCTGTCCATTCAAGAAAGGGTCAACTGCAGCGACAGAACATATATAGCCATGAAAAAATAAAAAGTCAGCAACTAGTAAGACAAGAAAAAAAATAACTAAAGATTCTTCATAGCATAATGGTTTATTCAACTCCAACAGTAAAAAATTGAGGCTTTACAGACTCAAGTAAAATCTGAAAATGTGATTAATTTCACTATGGATCATTTAAGTGATCCAAGCATACCCTCCAAAAAAGCATCCATTTTGCTCATTCACAATGGGGAGGGGGGTTGGAGACTAGAGGTATTTTGGAGTAGACAGAGGGGAGTGAAGGAAGGGGAGAGGGTATGGGGGTAGAATGACAGTAGAATGAATCAAACATTATTACCCTACATGTGTAAATGAATAAGTGACCTGTGTAACTCTACATCATGTACAACCAGACAAATGAGAAGTTATACTCCATTTATGTATGATGTGTCAAAATGCATTCTGTCATGTATAACTAATTAGGATAAAACATTATTTTTAAAAAGTATCCATTTGCTTAAAGCAGTGTTAAATTATATCCAAATTCATAGAGATTCAAAATAGCTCAACAAACTTGAGTTAAAATATATACTATTTATGCCTGAATTTCATCCCTGATACATGTATCACTACATAACTGCAAGATGAATAGCTTCAGGTAAACATTCTCTTAGAATAAATAGCATCTCCATGGATTCAAGACTTTCATTTCTGAACCACCCCCACCTCTCTTCCCTTCTCATAGGTATTCTACTGTTTACTTTCCTTCTGAACCTGTACAATCCTTGCAAATGTCTAGAGCTATGAAATTAGGGATCTTTAATTAACAGTATACCTTTGATTAAATATACAAATATTTATTAATATACCATAAAATTCTATAAGAAAAAAATAAATAAAAACTTACTTTCTTCCTCAAAGCTATTCATGTCCCTATAATCCCCCAGAAGTAGTAAACTTGTACAGCTTAGAAAGAGATATAAAACAAACTACTGTATACATCAAGAATTATTGTTTAGAAGCTGGCACAGTGGCACATGCCTATAATCCCAGTGACTAAGGAGGCTGAGGTGGGAAGATTGCAAGTTCAAGGCCAGCCTCAGCAACTTTGAAAGTTTTCCAAACAAAAAATCAAAATGGCTGGGGATATATCTCAGTGGTAAAAATGCCACTGGGTTCAATCCCTGGTACCACAAAAACTGTCTAATAAAAAGCAACACCTTGACATAAATATTCATATCAAATTTATTAATTTGGTACTATTAATAAATGTGGAATAAATCTAAACCATTCCCCCTCTATTAACTATGGAACCAATAATTCCCATGATCAAAAATTCATTACCTTCTATTATGAAATAAAAATTCATAAATACCACTGCCTTTTAAATATTATTTTATTTTTTAAGCTACCATACTATATAACTGATTTTTTTTCACTTTTAATACAAAGTCCTATGAATTTTAGCACAATGACAGTTTTCAGCTATTATTTCTTCAAAATTTTTTCATACACCACATTATTTCTCCTAACCTTCTGGAAATAAGTGATACAAATGTCAGGCCTTATGTTACTGGCCCACAGTTCTTTAAAGATATTTCCCCCCATATTTTTCATTTTTCTCTTTGTTGTCCAGATTGGAAAATCAGACATTTCTAATTTTCTCTTAGAAAACTCCTATTCACTTATCTTCAAGTTCACTGACTCCTCTTCCAACTACATTGCATTATTGAGTCCATCCAGTAAATTAATTACATTTGTTGTATTTTTCAGTTTCAAAATCTTGTTTTCTCTTTAATCTTTTCTTTGTTGATATTTTAAGTCTAATGGTTATTGCAGGAGTGTATGTAATTGCTTGTTCCAATATCTTTATAATAAAGAATTTAAAGTTTTTGTTATTTAATTCCAACATCAATATTATCTTATCACAGGTGTCCATTGTTATATTTCCCATTGTGAGTTATTTGTAATTATTTTAGGTTATATCCTTGAAATTTTTAATAATATTATAAAACACAGGATCTTCTTAAATCCTATAGAGTAAACTGAGATTTTGTTTTCACAGGCAATTCACTTAGTTTCAGGCTGCAAGTTCCAATATGCCTTCTGTGAATTTTAGTTCCAATGCCCATTTAGTTTTAAAAACCTTTGCGGTGCTATCTGGATTAGTCCTGTGGGTGTACCACCCAATAGTCAGTCTGAAATCTGAGTGGAGTTCTATCCCACATTATCAGTTTTAAAAGACTTTGATATGATAATTGAGATTAGATATTTGTACAAAACTTCATAGGATCTCTTTCATAAGCTCTTTCCTCTTTTTCCAGTTTCTGAAGGATACTTTTTCTGTCCTGAAACCAGGAACAGTCAGTCAGTATACTTGCTTAACACCAAACACTAAGAAGATAGAATTTTAAAAATAAAAAAAGCAATGGGGTTTAGCATTGCCTCTTGGAACCAAAACTCAATCAGAGAAAAGAATTTTGGTTCCTGCATACACCTGTGTCAGCTGGATATCATCATCATGAGAGTGTTTAGAAGCAGACTGTAAGAAAACAGGGGAAAGGAAAAAGGAGAAGGAGGGAGAATGGGGAGGATGAGAAAAAGGAAGGAGGAGGAGGCCAAGGAAAAAAGAGAAAGAAAATAGGAATTACCTGAACTCTCTCTGAGCTTTTCACCCTTCCTTACTCCCTCATGCTAGAATTATGAGACTTCTGGATCTTGCTTTGTTTATATCATATATTATATGTTTATATTATATGTTTACATCACTTCCAGGTTTCAGGCTATACTAAGTACAGGCTGAGGGATTCTGAAGATTTGGTTGTATTTTGAGATCTCAGGTGCTCCAGTATGCCTACTGCTTTAACTATGTATTCTGTACAGATTGTACAGTTACACTCCATTATAAAAAAAAAGGATAGCAGTGGTTTTACTTCATATGTCTAAGAACCAAAAAATATAACCCTTTTTTAAATAAGTAAAAGAAACATTTTCCTCATTTCTAAATTCTAAGGTATAGGATCTGACTGTAAGCTTAATGTTATTTTATACTAGCCAACTTTGGTGACGAGCCAGTTCAGAAAGACCCAGAAAACTAATTTGATCCCCCAAACCTCAAGCCAAACAATCCTTTTAGCCCACTCCTGGCTGCAAAAATGGACAGAAACATCACTGTCAAGCACTTAGGCCAAATGAAGAGAAAAAAATGTTTATTGAGTTCCACAAGGCTAACACAAGGTCTTGGTAATTACCTAACAGGAGTAGCCCACATCATTTAAAAATAAAGATAATAGAGAAAAACAGAGCTAGAAGCATCTAACTTCTAAGACTTTATGGAAATGTTTCCATGCTGTTTCAAGAATACAAATAAAAACAATGCACTTCTTCGGTCTAAAAGGAAAGTCTAACATACTTGAAGAATAATCACTCACATTAAAAAAAAAATCAAGTAAGTAGGCGTAACTTTCTGAATAATGAGAGTAGTGTATGAGTGGTTGCCATTAACCACATCATCCCAGGAAGTCAAGAAACTGGTTGGACTTTAGGAGTAAAGAAAAGTTGGTCAGTCAAAAATATCTCATGCTATCTAGTCATAGTGCCTAAAATTCTACTGCAGGAAATCACTTCCACAAAACACACTGTGGTTATTCAAATGGTACATATTATGCTATATGCTAATTAGAAAAGTACTGTGGATGAAAGAAATCTAACGTATCAATATGAAATTAAAATACTGACATGAAATATTTTCAATATGATTACCACTAAATATAAACAGAAAACCAGAGGAGGAAGAGGTGAAGATGAAGGCAGGGGGCCGGCATACTGAAATTTCCAGTATTGGGTTTCAGCAAATACAAAGAGCAATGTTTTTTCTATTTTTTTTTCTACCTACATACTCTATAATGAATGTGGTTGTTTTCAAAATAAGAAACAAATGTATTAAAAACAAAGAAACTATATGCATTATCATATGATCCAGCACTCCAAGGTAATATCCTATTCTTACAAGAATATTTTATTCTAGCACGTGCAAGTCCCTGGGTTCACTTCTCTGTATCACCCTCCCACACATGAATTTCACAGCCACTCTAATTATACACTCCCCAAATATAAACAACACAAACGTTCTTTAACACGAATGCATCACTCTGTTCATCTATAAAATGTAACACTACTAAGCAATTAAAAAAAACTGATTTTATATATATATATATAATATATATATAATATAGTTGAATAAGTCACAAAGGTATTATGCTTAGTAAAAGACAGTCTCAAAACACCATTATTATATTCAAATACGGTCTCCAAGATAAAAATTACAGTAACAGAGGAGAGTCAGTGGTTGCCAGAAATTAAGTGGTGAGAAAAGGAGAAAGTGATAAAGTGAGTGTAAATGATTTTATTGTTGTTGTTGTTTATTTTTAAAACAAAAAAAGAAATTCTGTATCTTGATTGTTACACAGATCAAAACATATTAAAATTCTACACAAAAAATAAGTAAATTTTATGTGATAATCCTAAAAATAAAAATTAAAACCACTATTGAACAACTCATGTTACCATGGATGAAGAAGGAGAGTGACCAAAAATAAAGCAAAGAATCAATGAAAAACCAATCAAAATTATAACGAGCTTTTTTGAAATACAATGACAAGCTGATTCAAAGGGGCATATAGAAATGCAAAGAGCTGGAATAGTCAAAGTAATTTTTAAAAAGAAACAAAACTGGATTGACTTATACCATATAATTTCAAGGCATACTCTAAACCTACAATAATCAAGACATTGTCATGTAGCTACATATTACAACAGACATTTAACAATCAATGAAAGAATATAGAACACAGAAACATAATTGAACGTAGTCAAATGCATTTCAAGTAGGACACCAACAAAAATTCAGTAAAGAAAAGTCAGTCTCAAATTGTGCTGAAACAACTGAATATCAAATGGAAGGAGAAATGGTAAGAACTCTGAATTACTATGGAACTCCAAATTACTTTGAAATGGTCATGAGAACTCAATGAAAAATCTAGAACTGTAAAAAATTTTGAAGAAAACACAGGGGGAAAATTCACAATTTTAGAGTAGGCAAAGATGTTTTTAGACAAGACAGGAAAAACTTTAATCACAAAAAAGAAAATCTGACAATATGATTTTAACAAATTAAAACCTAGGACATGGAATGTATCTGACTGATAGAGCACTTGACTAACATGCATAAAGCCCTGGATTTAATCTCTAGTACCACAAGGTAAGAAAGTAAACGAATAAATAAACAAATGTAACTGCCCTTCTCAAAAGAATGGTAAGAAAAACCTGGGAGAAAACGTTCAAAAAAACAGCCCTTTAAATTTAATAAAAAGCTGACAACTCAATTTAAAACTAGGCAAAATAGATAATAACCACAACAAAACTCATCAACATCATCAATCTTCAGGAAATACTACCAAATATTACATGACCAAGTGTTAAAGAGGATGCTCAGCAACTGCAGCAATCAGACATTACTCACAGGAATGTAAAATAGGTACCACCACTTTGAAAGGTAGTTGTCTACTTTCTCAGAATATTACCATACACTCAATGTGACCTATCACTTTTAGTCCCACAGGTATTTACTGAAGAAAAATAACAAATGTCCAAAGAAAATTTGTATCAAAATTTTATCACAATTTTATTCATAATATCCAAATATACATCAACAAATGAATGGAAAAACAAATACTGGTATATGGAAAAATCTTATTCAGCAATAAAAGCAACTGATTTCTGATGCATTCAACAACTTGGGCAGATCTCATATGAGATACTACCATATACAAGCCAGGAGAAGGTGGCTCATGCATGTAATCCTGGCAACTCAGGAGGCTAAGGCAGGAGGATCACCAAGTTTGAGGCCAGCCTCAGCAATTTAGTGAGACCCTGTCTCAAAATAAAAACGAGAGGGTGAGGGTGTTACAGTTCAGTGATAAAGTGATCCCAGGTTCAATCCCCAACTGATTAAAACACACACACACACACACACACACACACACACACACACAAGAACATATTGAGTCAGAGAAACCCAGATGTAAGAACTTATCCTGGACAACTCCGTTTCTATGAAGTTACTTCTAGAATAGACTAAAACTAATTTACAGTGAAAGAAATCAGATGAGTTGTTCCAAGAGACAGGTGTTAAGAAAAATTCACTACAAAGGGGTAGAAGAAAACTTTTGGAAGTGATGGACATTTTCTGTATATTGATTATTGTGTGGTACATGTACATATACACCTGTCAAAACCAATCTTAAAACTAACGTAACTTTACACTTAAAATGTGAATGTTTATTTTATTGTATACACAAATACTTCATACAGAGACAACAAAATATACACTGTATTTTATTACATATGCTGAAATGCATACTTACAAAAAATACTTGATGAAATACTGTAAAACTGGATTTAAACAAATTCATAAAAGGCAAAGTTAAACACATACAAATTTGGGGTGTTGAAATCATTTTTTAATATTTATTTTTTTAGTTTTAGGTGGACACAATATCTTTATTTTTTTTATTTTTATGTGGTGCTGAGACTCTACAATAGATTCTCAGCTACGTGGGCACACTACCACTGAGCCACAACCCCAGTCCTTGAGTTGAAATTTTTTCCATTAAGGTATAAATATTCAAATGGCTAAATCACAGAAATTATCAGTTAGAGAAACATGGGAAAGTGATGGCGAAAAAACTGGCAACAGCCTTAGGAGTTATGTGGTCCTTCCCGTCTAGGTAATTCAAGAGTTCTGCCAATAGCATTCTAGGCAGGTGTTCACAATAAATCTGAACAGGGCACTGAGGCCTCTCAAGGTTAAGTCTTTTCCACTGCTAAAAATCACCTCTTGGGAAACCTTTCTGGGATGAAAACTGTGCTCTATAAGAGCAGAGATTGACATACTATTACCCGTGGGTTAAATCCACCCCCAGTACCTGTTTTCACTAATCAAGTTTTGTTTGAATAAAGCCATACATATCCATTTGCCACAAACTGTCTGTGGCTGCTTTCACATTGTAGTGGCAGGGTTCAATGGTTGCAACACAAAACCCACAGTGTTTATTTCACCCTGAGTGTGTGTGTGCATGTATGCCCACACACATGAAAACACACACAAAAATAATTTCCTACCCATGTTTCAAAGAAACAATAGAAAAATCTATTTCCTCTTTTAAATGATAGCATTCAAAAATCTGTAGAATATTATTTCCATTCACCCTGTCTTTCCATACCCTTTTTCTTTAATTATCCCTCCTATAAAGACCCACTTTCAGTAGTTTAAATTCTAAATATACCCCCGCCCTAGACAATATAGTTAAATGACCCTCTTAACATATAGAAATGAATTTATCACCCCAGCTAAGATTACAATAGAACATTGGCATCTATGACTCTGATAGCATATTTCTATCAATGTAATTTAATGTCTCCTTAACTTCCTTTATGCTCCGTCAAATTGGTGGTACACATTTGTTTTTTTACAGTGAGAACTTTAAAAAAAATGAGCATGTAAATAAAAATGCTATGAAAATGAGGTGCTACCACAAGTTCTTTCAACATAACTTATCTGGGTCAGGAGAAGATGCATTTCAAGAATTTAAAGCTCCTAAGTAGAAATATTCCTTCTTTTCACTTATAGGCTACAATTCCACCCCATTATGTTATTTGATACAACCTTTCCCACTTGAGAACTTTTCTCCTGACAAACAAAATAGCTCTGTAGTCCAATTTCCTAGAAGAAAGTTCAGGTGTACAGATAAAAGATGTGAAAACCGAAGCAGAAGGATGCCCCAAGGAAACCTCACCAAATATAATTTACTGAAAAGGGTACAGGCTCATAAATCAGATAGGTTAACGTTTGAATTGAGGTTCTGTTTCTTTGTAGCAAATACTAATATAGTATAAATTATGAACACTTGCTTGTAGATAATGAATGAGCCAGACATTACCTTAAACATATTTTAACATAAAATATAACCCAATGTTTTGTTATAGGCATTACCTCTACCTAACCTAGGCCTTCTATCTGGAAAAACTCCCTTCTTTCTCTCCCCAAAGGAGAAGCAAGCCTCCTGAAGAGTGTGCATCTTTCTTGAATATGTAACAACTAACATAATAAAAAAGTTGCCAACACTAATAATGACACTATTCTTTCAGTCATGTGTTGAAATGGAATAATGCAGAAATTCTAAATTATTTTCATTCCAGTGTTGGTAAGTCAATTTGGCCATAGCCACTCTGAAACCATAAACTCCAATCACTGTGTAATTAATAAACCTGACATTTTAATCTTCATGTCATTCTCTGTGTCTTCTTTTTCATTTGTCTCCAAACTTGGGATCAAGACTTTTATGAGTATGGGTTCTCTAATTAGTTTTCCACATTGCCTTTCTTGTATGAGACATACTCCTAATGCATTCTCCATGGTGTTCTGCTTTTTGCTTTAAAATATAGCAAAAACTAATGCATTCCCAAAGAAATAAATTCAGAATCTTCTAGATTTATTTTTCCTCTGGTTATGGTCTGGATATAAAGTACCCCACAAACGCCCCCCCACAACACACACACAAAGCTCCTGTGTTAATACAGAAGGTGAAATGATTTTAATAGTTGTAACCTAATCAGTGGATTAATCATTTGACAGATTATTTGAAAGGACTACTGTACTGGATGGTAACTACAGGCAACAGCATGACTGGAGGAGCCAGGCCACTGGGGATTGAGTCTATCTTGGACCCCGAACTCTTCCTTCTCTCTGCTTATCGGCCATTCTCTTCTGAGCTGCTTTCCTCTGCCATGCTCTTCTGCCATGAGGTCTTGCCTCACTGCAAGCCCAGAGCAATGGAGTTGGTTAACCACAGACTGAAACTACAAAACTGTGAGCCCAAAATAAACTTTTTACCTTGAAGTTGTTCTTGTCAGTTTAGAAAAGCTGACTGCCACACTCTTCAATTTATTAACATCCCATTTGCACCTAATTCAGTACCAAGTACTATAGGTCCTTGTCACTGAGTCCTTCCAAACACTAACCTCTACTTTATAAAACAACTTTCATTATGAATCCAGCAGTTTAAATTTAGAGAGATAATTATCAAGAGATTTGGGAACAAAACACAATTCATCTTGGTAAATGTATAACACACAATCACAACAAAAATATGGAAGCATGAGTAAGTATAACTGCCTAGACACAAGTAAACAATGAGCCTGGATCAATAATCAATAAATTTTCAGAGAGAATGGAGAGGCTTGATAAATCTGGTTGATTTTTTTTTTAATCTTCAATGTCCACACTTTTAAAATGGAAATACCACTACTTTTCTTTTAAGTTTCCCAAAAGATTAAATGAAGTAATCGGTATAAAGTACTAGAGAAGTATTTGGCACACACATCAGGGACTCAATAAAAGTTCCAGGTAAGCACTGAACAGAACCAAATTCCATATCTAAATAGAACAATAAAACAAGAACAATAAATAAACCAATAAATAAATAGAACAATAAAACAAGTCAATCTTGTTCAAACCATCTGCTTGCTTGAGGTAAAAACTGAGAATTGCAACTGGGATTATTTCTCATAATCCCACATATTCTTTCCATATGGCAAACAAAAATTTAATTCCTCAACATGAAAACAATACTTAATGTCATATATATATTTTAAGCTTAAATACCACTAAAAAGAAGGAAAATCATCTGACTCTGTGCATACTATACCACTTGTGTGAGCAAGAAACAGTAACCTACACTTATTTCAGAAATCCATTAAATTAGAAGTATTATTTCCTTCTACTAGTCACATGGCTTGACAAGAAAAATTCAAAGAAATGCTGATCACTAAATTATTAAAAGAAATAAAGACATCTGTAATTATTCAGAATCATAGTTTCTACCATTATAGGACAAACTTACAATATGAATAGACTATACTAAAATTTAAGAGCTTATTTCTGCTAGGTTTCCACATAAAGACCAAAGCACCATCTTTGTTCCTGTACTGTAAGAACCTGTTTTCCTATAAGAGATCTGAGGAATGGGTCTCATTCTGAACAGCATTCCCAAACTATTTCCTCATGGCTGAGGAGAACCAAAACCCACACCTGTATGCTAAGCCAATGCTGAAGTCAATGTTTCCTGTCCTACCAGCATTTTCCTGCATTAGCTCAGGAGGAGATCACCAATGTCTTCCCATTTCAGCACAACATACTCACTTCAGCTTGGCCCTCAAAGCTAGGAACACTACCAATGTTCTGCTCCAATTCTTTATCCCAAGCTATCTCTTTACACATATTCATATAATGTTTTACTTCTCCATCTACCTCATGTAATAAAAAAAACTAAAAGATTCTTACTCTTAACTTCAAATATTACTCCCCTTTGTTGTGAAGCACTTTATAAAGGTAACTATAACACCCTCTCAGCTTCTTACCCACTTACTCATCCTCTTCCACGAAGTCTTCCCTGATTAATCAGAAGAAAGCTTAGCATTGTTCCACCTATACACAGTCCCTTCCACATCTGCCACCTAAAATAATATGCTTACTTAATTGCCCAGACAGAAAAATATACCACTTAAACAACACATTTATTTAATTGAACACATTTCCCAAGTGATCTTATCCATGTACCTGGTTATATCAGCTTTAGGAGAATACAATTGTTCTATTACTTATCTACCTTTAGGTGATTCTGAACACTTGGGAAATTCAGTACTTGGAACAAAAAATATAATATACAGAAATTAATAGGTGTCCCTCTCACAACTTTGACATTTTTACCAAAGGAAAAAGAACACGTTAAAAAATACACACACACACACACACACACACACACACACACACACACACACACACACCAGTAATGCCAAACTTTGCCATGAAGATTCTGTATGTCCAGATCCATATAAATACAAGAATCAAAACATATTGAATTCTCTGGAAGAAGGCCTCAAGATGAGCTCAGTGCACTTGCCTCTGCTCCTACCCGCTTATCAGCAGGTTCAACTCACCTCCTGACCACTTCTGTTAACACTATCATACATAAATACAACATAAATCCCCCAAATTTTTCTGGAGCAGTCCCTGCCTCATATACTATTCTTCTGTATGAGGTTGCCAAATGTACAATTAAAAGTGACTGGATTTCTATAAATTGTAAATAAAAGAGTTCAACTCTTTTATGTAACTACATAATACTAATTGTTGTTCAAAACACATGATCACTACATTTATGCAAAAAGGAAGTAAGCAAACTACCTGTACTCTGGAGGCAGTGAGCAAAATAATTCCCAAACACCTTCAATGTCGTCTTTAAAAAGTTGCACTTGAGCCACTAATGGCTATCACAATGTTAAAACTTTGCCTACCTTCCTCCATAAATGGATCCTAAAAATCCAATTTTCTACCAGGCTATCAACTCTTTTCCTTCTCACCTAGCAACCAAATTCTGAAACAGTTTGATGTTGACCTCCAAAAGCTCATTAAAATTAACAATTTAATTCTCTGCTAAACTTCAGTCAGGTTAGATCTTCCACCACATTCCAGGTTTCTATCCTCACAGCTCAGCACATAGAGAAAGGTTTACCTTACCCTGAAAAACAGGGCTCATCAACATCTAAAAAAACCTTCAACCTCTCTCCTTTGATTTGTTTTTGTTTTGCTTTCCCTTGCTTTTCAATGGCTACTTTTTGACTGGCTTTCCAAGATTCCAGACTAAAACACAAAATTTAACAGCAATACCTCAACACTTTACTAAATGATTCATGTTACCACCAGAGCTTTGGATACAGAGTCTTGCCAAATTAATCCTTTGCCTTCTTTCCCAGATTATATAATTTGACAGTCCTTTCTTCTCTGCTTAATCTGGGAGAAGATCATATTTCATGTATACTGAAATCCAGGTATACAATGGCATATCTCAGTCTCACCAGGAAAAGTTCAGTCCAAGGGATAACTTCTAAAAACCTGCAGAACAGGCAATGTTTAGGCCAAAAAAAGTCTAGATCTCATATTTCCTGAGATAGTTTCAAGTTTTTTTTTTTTTTAATGGTGATTGTTTTTTTTACTTTCGCCCAAACTCTGCATTGACAATCTATATATATCTTGACACATTTTGCAAAATGTATTTAAAGGAAAGCAGTGTTGAGTTAGAGTGCCAGAGCATGGCTCTGAAAACTTTTTAATTACAGGCACAAATGAAAATTATTTTTGGCTTTGCAGGCAATATGGTCTCAGTTCTAACCATGCAATTCTGACTTGTAGTACAGTGTTTCAAAATAGCTAGGAGAAAGGCTTTTAAATCTTCTCAACACAAAGAAATGACAAATGCTTAAGGTGCTGGATGTGCTAATTACCCTGATTTGATCAGTAAACAATGTATATATTCACTGAAACAAACTGTATCCCAGAAATATGTAAAATGATACATCCGTACAAATAAGATTTAAAAATAAAAATAAAACACATTATTTTGCTTAGTTCCTAAAGAAAAAAAAAATTAAAGGCAGCTACCCAAATCTACCTTGCAAAAGCAGCAAGAGACAAAGAAAATATAAATAGGTGTGGCTGCTACATTAAAATTTTATCTACAGTAAACAGTGAGTCAAACAGCCCATGAACAATAATCTGTGACCGTTGTTCTAATAGTATTACACAATTAAATGACCTTTCTAGACTGAAGGGTACAGTACTACTCCCTTATCCATGGAAATACTTTTCAAGACATTCTAGATATATCTTAAACTATGGATAGTAATCCTATAAGTACTCTTTCTTCCTATAAATAAATGCTTATTATAAAATTTAATTTATACATCAGACACTATAAAAGAATAGCAACAATAATAGAATTATAATAATATGCTATAGTAAAACATTCAGGTGGTTCATTTCTGTAATTTTCCATTTAATATTTTTGGACCACAGTGAGCCATGTGTAACTGAAACAATGGGAAAACAGTGGATAAGAAATGACTACTGTTTTGTTTTCTCAGTGCTGATGATCAAACCCAAGGCATTGTATATGCTAGGCAAGTGCTCTGTGACTAAGCTATATCCCCAGACCCAGGACTACAGTATATGCATTTAGAATTTTTACTTATGCTCTTAAATGGATCTTTCTTTTACATGGGGATATGGAACCCACAAATGAATATTCAGTGTTAAGAATATAAAGAATCTAAGATTTGGCCCTACTTGTAAGATAACAAGGTAGTCTGCCACCCTTTAACGAATTAAGGCAAAACACATGAGACTTCTGAGTAGAGACAAATGACCTTATTAGTCATGTTCCAGCAAGTCCCATCCCGACCAAGAAGTATGTATGGGGCCTCTGGAAAGAAAATGTTGTTTATAATCATTGAAGTTCCGCAAGTGAGACCTAAATCAGTCAAGAACACAGGCTGACTGCTTTAAACCTGGCCTTCCAACAGGATGATTGCCTTGAGGTTCCCAGTATAGTTAAAGTAACAATCCAAATCGTTGTTTTTTTGGAAAGACTGTCTAACTCCATTCCATCAACATATTTGCATCTTTTCCCCTTTCCCCCACATGCCAGGGCAACAAATGTTTGGCTGCATATTCGGTGGGTTCAAAGGACAGAATCCTGAGAAAGCCTGAGTTTAGGAAGCCCCAGTCTTCTATAATGTACAGTAAGCATCTGTGACATTTGCTCTGGACAGAGAAATTATCTCTACTATACTGAACAGTAAAAATAACTGTCCTTTTTTCCAGAGGAAGATACTACATCTACTTCCCAAGGCTGTTTACTATACAAGCATCCCTAAAAGAATAATCCAAACAAAGGCAGTCAGTGCCTCTGCTTGCAAAATATGTTGAAATGCAAGAGGCCCATGGAAAATTACCTTCTGACACTGCGAACCCCCCTTGTTTCTACACTGTCTTAAGCTCCTGGTGACTTTTTCTATAAGCATGCTACTCTATCAACAAAGCTGATTAAGATGACAAAAGAGAAAATCAAATTTATTTATTGACCAACCTTGCTGACTAAACTGACAGACAAAAGGGTGGATCAAATTTGTTTATCATGTAATTAAGGTTACGATAAACAGAACTCCTAGCAGCAATATGAGACTAATCTACAATACTTACTTCCACCAGGTCCTCTAGAGTCCTCGACCAAATCAGACAAACAAATAGATACTTGACTGGCTTTCTCCTTATGTTTCTGTGTTGACCTTCCCACTTGGACCAAAGCATAGATCCAGGTATACAAGATGTTTTAGCAATTACAGAGAATCCACCTTACAACCTGCCTGGCCCACAAGAAAGTCTAAGTAAGGCAATTCTGGCATTCACACTAACCCTGGCCAATGCATAATGCTGATTTGAATGTCTTCTAGAGATGAAGTATATCATCAATCACTTCAGCTAAAATCAGGGGCTGATTTCATAATATGTATCCTAACTGAATGACTTCATCCTAGAAACAATTGCGTTCAAGTTACATGTAAACAGTGAATTGGTCAACCCTCCAGAAGCTCCCCACAAGTAATCAAAGTTATCTTCATTTTTGGAGAGATCTCTGCAATCCTTTGAGAACCATCATGTTTCCTTAAATACCCAAAAGTCTCTTCCATATGGTGTAAGTAACTAAATTTTTGATAATAAAGGAAGTTAATGCCTGGTTTCCATATAAGAAGTACCAAGCCAGGAATGTGTGAAAGCGGCCCCTGGAGCTCCATAAGAAAAACCTAAATCAGTTGAGGACACAGGTTGATTACTTTAAACCTGCCCTTCCAAAAGGATTGTTGTCTTATGGTTCCCAGTTTCGTTCAAATGATACAGTCCAAATCTTTGTTTTTTGGAGAGACTATATGAGAAGTCAATCCAACCTGTCCTCTTTGTTCTCACACTAGCCAGGTAGCATTCATCCACTTCATAGAATGATTGAGAAATGGCTACAGGAATGGGGAAGGGAAAGACATCTGGAGGTGGTGACAGGTGTTTTGTGTGGGAAGTACACAAACTGGAGCCATCCCTACTATTTCAAAGGGTAATGACAATCAAATCATACTTAGAGTCACAATAGTTTGGAAAAGTCTTGCCAGGGAATTTTCCTTCATTAGGAAGACTTGGGGTGGGGGGTGTCTGAAAGACAAACATCACTAAAGTCCTTCCTCTCTGGTATTCCCAGGTGCTAACATATTTCCTCCTTAAATGCCAGAGGACACTGTTATATTACATTCTAGTAGCTACAAATCTACCTCTTATTTAACAATTTCATCCTTAGACTCAATGCTTTCATGAGGAAAAGTTAAATACAGGAGAAACCAGAGAATTTTTTTAAAAATAAAAGTTTCAGGGATTGAGGTTGTGGCTCAATGATAGAATACTTACCTCACACATGTGAGGCAATGGGTTTAATCCTCAGCACTGAATATGAATAAGTGCAACTAAAAAGAACTTGTTTAAATAAAATAAACATTTGATGAAACTATAATATCCTCTAGTTTGACCCACACAAGCCACTATAAGGAGACTAGGTAATTGGAATATTTTACCAATGGTTAATTGTATTTTTGACCTAAGTCTGTCAATCCAGCAAAAGAATCCTGGTGGTTGAACCAGGCCATCCTGGGTCTACCATTAGGGTAAATTAAAAGGGAAAAAAAAGGAAATAAGATATGATGCCCGGAAGTTTTCAAAACTAAGTCTATATTATCCCCTGCACCTTTCATTCTGATGGTTAAGCAGGAGGCAATTGAAAGGAGATGATTCTTTTTAGGGTCAGCCATATTTATGTCAACTAATGGTTTACCGCTTTCTGAACAATGGTCAGAACTTTTTTTTCAATCAATTGCCTGGACTTTCCAACACTCAACAATACTGGAATCCTTACAGATAGTAGAGAATGTGGAAGATCCACTGAATTCATTGACTCAAAGATTTACAACATCAGCCTCTTGCATCAGCCAATGTTGAGTAGCCTTTGGAATCAGAGTGCCATCATTACGATATAAATGATCCTGCAAGCTGGACACATGACACAGATTAGTTTCAAGGGTCACATGATGTGGTTGGAATTGGTTGACTGAACTAGAACCACAACAATAGAACCCCAAGAAGCCTCAACAGCAAAGAGGCTCTACAAACAGGTCCAGGAAGGTCAAAGGTCCAATATACTCAATCTGCCAGGAGCAGGACAGGACAGCACCCTATGCAATGTGACTACCATCACTGGAAGATAACAGTGCTAATTTCTGGCAACAGCCACAGGTCTGGAATACAGCAACACCCTCTCCACAGAAACACTGAGTGCTTTACCATACCAATATCTTGCATCTACTTTTTTTAAAAGGGGACAGTGGCATTTATCAAATTGCTAAGGCACTAAAATTCCATTGAGTACAATTAAGAGAATAACATTTTTAAATATTAATGTCAAACTTCTAAATTATATGCTATGTAAATGTTAAATTTGTTCAATAATTTAAATATTTAGATGTCAACTTGAAAAGTATAAGCTGCTTCAGACAAAAAAAGAAGAACTACCTTATAATGTGAGAATTTATCTACCATATAGAAGAAACTCTGTAATTTCAGTTTTTCTGGCTTTATTATTTTTGGCATGGGGGATACTGGGTATTGAACGTAGGGGCACTCAACCACTGAGCCAAATCCCCAGCCTTTTTTTGTGTTT
This sequence comes from Callospermophilus lateralis, assembly GCF_048772815.1. Classification (NCBI taxonomy): domain Eukaryota; kingdom Metazoa; phylum Chordata; class Mammalia; order Rodentia; family Sciuridae; genus Callospermophilus; species Callospermophilus lateralis. Next base: position 138,496 of record NW_027512681.1, on the reverse strand, counting down.
TGTTTAGAGACAGGGTTTCATTGAGTTGCTTAGCACGTCGCTTTTGCTAAAGTTGGCTTTTAACTCGCCATCCACCTGCCTCAGCCTCCAAAGCCTTGGGGATTATAGGAGGGTGTGGGCCACCACACCCAGCTCTTGGCTTTATTCTTGATAGGACTTCATGTTTTAAATTGCTGGCAATGTGTGATTGTCAAGACCATTTTCTTCTGCAAAAATTTTATTTTCCCCTGCAAAAATTTTATTTTCCCCAGAGACTAAATAATCTTGCCTAGAATGTAGTAGGCACTCAATAAATATTTACTGAATAAGTGAAAATCTGAATCCTAATATTAATATTTTTTATTCTGTCTGCCTTCTCAATACATCCGCATTCCACCCTAAGAAGACTAAATGTATTAAGAGAACCAGGGAAAGATCACGTAGGTGAAAATGTAAAAGAGGAAATTGCTGTTTTTCTTTTGGCTCATACTATGTTAAATTTCATACAGAAATGATCCATGACATCTTGCATATGATGATCTCAACGCATTTTCTAAATGTATTTATTCTTAGAGATTCCCACATAAATCTTTTAAGGCAATTAAATCAAGCCTCTCACCCATATTCAGAGAAGGAGAAAGAAAAAAGGGATATAATTCATCCCAGAGGCCCAAGAAAAACTAGGAAGAAGAATAAGCCAAGAACCCACACTAGACTCCATATAACATTCCTGAGGAGGACTATATGATGGGCCACCCTGAAGATGACCTCACTGCACAGCTCCTGGAAGTACATGGACAGCTTTGCCCAAGGTTATGCCCCTTCCTAGAGCCATTCATATTGAATGCTAGATCTACTACCAAAGGCCCAATAAGCCAAGTCCAGATCAGGAAAACAGTGAAGAAATGAATATTCTAGCTCCTGAATTCACAGCACGGATAGTCAACGATGTTACTGTGCTAGAATCACAAGTTTATTTTCCCACTGTCTAACCCAGCTTTCTCCCTCTCAGTTTTATTTGTTGATCCCAAGGAAACTCCATGACCATCCTGCACACTCAACTCCATTTGTAGTTACAGACAGAATCCAATCTCCAACAATTCCCAAGTCACGCTCACAGATCTGTAGAACACACAGGCATTAAAATATCTGTAATAGATTTTACTTGAACATTCTAGTCACTACAAAACAGTATTATATAATAAAGAAAACACCATCACTAGTTCCCTAATTGTTCTTGTTAAACTAAAATATTTTCCTTTAAACAAAAATCAATGTGAAGCAAGTTGTAAACAAATTAAAGATCTAGCATGGTTTTCCAGGTTGAGATACCATTTCTTTCCTTCCTCATAATAACTGAATACATTAAGTATATTAAAAGGCTATTCATGGTCTTCTGTTTAATATGATTTTCACATCTTAATTTCTAATCATAATAGAAATTTTCCCATGAGTCCATTTTCTCTAAGAAATTAAAATTCAGAAAGAAAAAATTAAATTTTTTTTCAGAATGATATTCTTCCTGTAAAGTCCTTGCTTAAAAAGACGTACTTTCCTGAAATGTAATAGCAGAATGCAAACATTTAAAAATGATTTATACATCATAGCAGTAAAAGCACAATTTGATATAGATACACAGGTATAAATACAGATATCAATCCAAGCAAGAAAGTTAGAACATGAATTACTTACACGGAAAAAATGCAAGAAAACACTTTCAGGTCCCTTCTTATATATCTGGATCTCAAAACCCAATCACTTCTCCTACAAGTCCCTGAATTATAAAACTAAAATTTTATAGAAAACCTTCCAACACTGTAAATACCTGGACAGAAAATTAGTTACTGCCAACACAATAAATGAGAAAATGTGGTTAATGGGTGAGAGGTGGTGAAGCATACTTTGGTAAAACACATAATTTTGTTTCTTTAACATTTTCAAATGTTAAAATGACAATCGAGGACTGGGGATGTGGCTCAAGCATTAGCACGTTGGCCTGGAACCTCCAAAATAGAAATATTTAATAAACATTTTTTAATAGTGACTCAAGAATGGTACTGTATTAACCAATTTAAGTTTCATATGTTCATTTTTGGGTATATATCTGGATAATTGGTACTAGATTTTTAAAAAGCCATTTAGTGTCCAAATCTCTATAGTAAGAAGTAAACAGAAAGTTTGACTAGGACTTCAATTTCAAAATGAATTTTTAGAAGAGCTAATTTCAGATTATTTAAGCAATTATTATAGTCATGTGTAATTCTAAGACAATAAAAGTTACATTGACATTTTATTGATGTCATATTACATCAACTATCATTTCAGATTATTTTTCTTTATGGACAAGGCCAACTTTTCTTCATAATTCTATGATATCCAAACCACTCTATTCTGAAGCATTTACTGGCAAATTCCTTCTCTTTAAATGTCAACAAATTCTGTCAATCTCTCTCCTATCCATGGTTTTGCCTGTGACTAGAACTGTTTTCTCATGACTCATTCGTGAACATCATGAAATAACTCAAGTTTTGCATTTTCTATTTTACTTTACGTTCAGTTTATACTATACTGTCTCCAGAGAGCAATCAATAAAGATTTTGATCCAACACTGAGTAGATTCACCTAACTCTTGCTCCCCTGTGCAATCTCTCTGTGGAGCCTTGTGATTATGAATATTTATATAGTAAGGATTTTGATACAAAATTGATTTAAGGGATTCTAAGGGACTTCAGAAATTTTTTTAAATGAACTTTTATTAATCAACACTGGTTGAAGAAAAAATTGTTGAGAAAAAAATAGTTCATGTGAGAGTTATCACATATACCATAAAATTTTAAAAAATTAAAACATAATAAAATATATCCAAAAGAATATTTCAGCTATATCATTTTCTCTAATATTTCAGAAAATATTTCTCAGTTTGTCAGTAGCTTGGATATATTATGTTAGGAAGTTAGCATTACACACTAAACTACAAGATTTAGTATGGAAGATATATCTCAGTGGTACCACACTTGTCTATCATATATGAAACCTTGGATTCAATCCCCAGCAACACACACACACACACACACACACACACACCCACACACACACACAGCCAAACTATTTTAAAGCTAGAAAAGAACTTAGGAATGATCTAATACTGCTTCCTCATCTTTCAAGGAAAAAACTTAGGCCAGAAAGTTAAAGTGACGTGTTTGATATTAATCATTAATGGCAGAGCAAGGGATCTTAATAAAGAAAGCATTCTTTTATAACAAAGTGAAGACTGTTGAATGCACTTTAGAAAATTCTACCAAACAAATCCCTCATTTCATCTTTCACACTGATTATTTCCTTCATATGAACAGAAGATGACAGGAAACCAGTAACTCACATCAATTGAAACATACACCTTTTTCTTGAGACAACACAGATTAGGTTTGCTAAGAATGGCTTCCTAAACATAATGGTGGAGAAAGAAAATATTAACCTATGCTTAGCTTTCTGAGCAGATTGTAAAATAGCCCACTAACCTAGAGGTTGTATTGTTTTTGCAAGAAAACAAATTAATTATACATTAGGATACTGAATTTTCTTTAGAAATTCAGGTGGTGATGTTATATAGTTATATAACTACTGATACCTTGTAGAAAATAGAGAGGCTAAAACAACTAAAATCTTTTAAACACTTCATTAACCTTATAAGAATACAACCACTATGCATTAATTACTAAAATTTTTACATGAAAAATTTTAATGACCACAATGCCACATATGCTTTAACTAACTTGTGAATTTCCATATCTCTTTTTGTTTCTTCTTTTTAAAAGGAAAAATATTTTAAACTAACAGCAATCTTAAAACAATTCTAGCATTTACAAAGTCATAATTTCTGGCACAAAATGAGAACATTCTGTGACAATAAAAACCTTATATGGGGCTGGGGATGTGGCTCAAGTGGTAGCGCACTCGCCTGGCATGCGTGTGGTCTGGGTTCGATCCTCAGCACCACATACAAACAAAGATGTTGTGTCTGCCGAAAACTAAAAAATAAATATTAAAATTCTCTCTCTCTCTCTCTCTCTCTCTCTCTCTCAAAAAAAAAGACCTTATATGATTTCATTATAAAATTCCAAACATCTAACATATCACTGGTTCCTTGTACTTTTTGAGGAAATAAGAGAATTGAAATGAAAAGTAAAGGTTTTGTGTTTATTTATTAAATATTATCTAAGCATACAGTACTACACTGCTCTATGACAGACACTACAGGCAGAAAATATAAAGACATCTTTTGCCATAATTGGCCTGACAGCCTAATAAGGGTGCTACCTACATATGTCCAATAAAATACATTTGGTAATCCAACAAAGGGCAGTCTATCTGGGAAGAAAAACTTAGTGACAATTTAGTAAAATACTCAGTGAACTACTATAGAGAAGAAAAAGACTCATTTTATTTCAACAGTAGAAATGAGATCTAAAGGAAGGAACTGCAGAGAGGCTACTAAAAACCAGCATCTACCCAGGTTTATTCCATAGAGCATGTAATTCCTCAAGTGCTTCAAAGAATTCCACATTCATATAAATCCAAGAAACATACAGTGCTTATTTAGTATATCTGACACTAGAATTTCTCTGGAAGATTAAAAAAGGTACATGACATTAAGGTCCTATACTAAGGAAACCTCTTTAAACTTTGTTTAATCAGGTGTTCTCCAAATATTTCACCACTAGTTTTTATGGTTGCTATACTACTTTGTTTATTTAATTAATACTCAAGAATAGCTAGAAATACTGTGAAGTATCAATAATGTTTTTCTAATGATGATACACTGATCATACATCTCAGAAAGAAAGACTTCAGGCTGGGGATGTGGCTCAAGCGGTAGCGTGCCCGCCTGGCATGCGTGCGGCCTGGGTTCGATACTCAGCACCACATACAAACAAAGACGTTGTGTCCACCGAAAACTAAAAAAATAAATAAATATTAAAAAAATTCTCTCTCTCTCACTCTCTCTCACTCTCTCTTTAAAAAAAAATTAAAAAAAAGAAAGACTTCCCTAAAATACATACAGCAGTAGATGATTTAGTTGAGATTTCGTTCCTAGGTACAAATTACTGATTGTAAAATTAATAGTATAGATATCACTTTAAGGAACACAATGAATTTCTAAATTTTCCTAAGTTACAGAACTTAGGGTAAACTCACAAAATGAAGTAAAAAGAAAGAAAAAATGTTAACTCCTCTATTTAGATTAGTTGGATTCTTAATTACCAATATTCTGACAGGAAGAGAGAAAATTATCTAGCTATATTAACTGTTCATATGAAAAATGTAAGAAGTTTAACTTATTACTACTTGAAGTAAAAGTCATGAATTCCATCACTTAGGAAAAATCAAAATAATTCATCTATCCTTCAAAATGAAGGGAGAATGAGGCATTACCCTGAAAAGCTTGAGCCAATAAATCTTTACCAAATAGAGCTTTAGCAAAATGCTCCATCTGGTTCCAAGTATGCCTGTTGGACCTACCAAGTAGAAAAGAGAGGAAGAAGTGAAAAGCACAAAAGAGAAATAAAAGGACTATATAAATTCTGTCCTCAGTCTGTACAGGTACCCAAGGAATTAATGGGTTCTCATTATTCATGGATTCCACACTTGCAAATCTGTCTTGAAAAATTTTTATGTACTAAAATTTATTTGCACAGTCACTGGGCTTTCAGTCATTTGTCGACATGTGCAATACAGCAAAAATTTGAGTCACCAACCCGGCATGTTCTCAGCCAAGATGGAACAAGGCCTTCTTGTTTCAGTGCTGCTCTTGCATTTTCAAGTATTCGTTATAGCAACACTACACTCTGAGTTACCAGTGCCCTATCATAGCCCTTCTTGTGCTGTTGTTAATAGAATACGTGAGACCAGGTAATTTTAAGTTTATTTATTTAAAGTACTTTTAAGTTACAGATGCAACACAATACCTTTATTTTTTATTTATTTATTTATTTATATGTGGTGCTAAGGATTGAACCTAGTACCTGACAATGTGGTATGTGAGCATCCTACCACTGAGCCACAACCCTGGCCCAGAGACCAGGTAATTTATGATGAACAGAAAAGTTATTGGCCCACAGTTCTGGTGTTTGGGAAGTTCAATATAACAGTGCCTCACCTCCCAACACTATTAAGATTGGGGATTACTTTTCTAACTCAGTTTTTTTAACTGCATACAGTAAAATGTGAAAAGAAAATGGACAGAATTTGTAATTAAATGGGAAGCAGAATTTAGAGATTTAAAAGATTCTAGGCCTGGGGGTATAGTAGAGAATCAAAGAACATTTTCAGAAGAGGAAAACAATATAAACAGAACAAAGCCAGAGGCTATTCATCAGAACAATGGGAGAATAACCCCAAAGACACTTCCAAGATTATCAGACACTTCCAAGATTATCACAGGCCCAAGAGTGCTAAATACCTCAGGAAAGTAAATATGTCAAAAGAGGCCTGGGGCACCCTGGGGACTCTGAGGTTCCAGGACAAGGGCCATCTCTGCTCATTGCATTCTGCTGCAGCACTCATTCACAGGTTACCCAAAGCACAGCTCAAGTGCACCTATCTTCAGCTTGGGTCCCAGCTTCAGAAGGTGCCAGATGCAAATCTTGACAGCAAGGTACTGAATGTGCAGGAACACAGAAAAGCTGTGGGGGCATGCCTTCATCTACCTAGACTGGTACAGGGGGGAAACTGCTAGACAAAGGTTCCAGTAGGGAGAGAGAGAAACCTACAACAAGCAGCATGTAAAACTAGTCTGGAAGAACTGCAGGTATTAGATTTCAACCTCTGAGAACTTCTGTATGAGCTAAGATCAAAGCCACAAAGGAGGGACTACCTGAGACTGGGACCCAATCTTCACTACAGTGTTTCCAGAGGGCAGAATTTAGAGTCAAAAAGTTATTCTTTAGCTTTAAAATTTAATGTTGTTTTCCCTGTTGGGTTTTATACTTACTTAGGACCAGTAACCCCTATTTTCTTGCCTATTTTCCCCTTTTGGAATGAGAATATCTATCCTATGCCTGACCTACCATTATATCTTGGACCCTTGTACTTGTTTTAATTTCACATGCTCACAGCTAAAGAGGAAATTTACCTTAAATCTCATTTATTAGATATTTAGATGAAATTTGGGATTCACACTAAGACTTTAAGGTTAATGCTGGAAGTAGTTAAAACTGGGAGCTACCAAGGATAAAAATAATATATACCACATGTGAGGAAGACATGAACTTTGGGGGGGGGCAGGATGAGATTGCTTTGGTTTAAATATGTCCCCCAAAATGCATATGTTGGAAATTTTATCCCCAGGGTTGGGAGGCAAGGCCTAATTCCTCATCTTGAGGGTTCTGCTCTCATAGATGGATTAAAACCCATTATAAAAAGGACTTGATCAGGATGCAAGTCTCTGCTCCCTCTGATCTTCCACCATATGACATGAGCAAAAACATCCTTGCCACTGAGCATTATGGCTCATAGAATCACAAATTTAAGACCAGCCTGGGCACTTTATTAAGACTTTGCTTCAAAATAAAAATTAAAAAGGGGCTGGGAAGGTAGTTCAGTGGTATAATACTCCTAAGTTCTATACACACCACACACACACACACACACACACACACACACACACTCACTCACTCTCTCTCTCTCTCTTTCTCTCTCTCTCTCTCTCTCTCTCTCTCTCTCTCTCTCACACACACACACACACACACACACAATAAGCAGCATGTAAAACTAGTCTGGAAGAACTGCAGGTACTAGATTTCAACCTCTGAGACCTGCTGTATGAGCTAAGATCAAAGTCATAACGGAGGGACTACCTTGACATATGCTGGCACCTTGATATTGGATATTTCAGTCTCTAGCTCTGAGGCTAGTAAATTTCTGTTCACTATAAATGACCCAATCAGAATACATGGGAATGGGATACAGTAATAGGTATTTGCTAAAAGTTCTCCAGATAATGTTGATACATTCACTTTTTGGTTTGGGATCAGGTTAAGAGCCAGAACAGGTTCCAGAACTTATCAATTCCATCAAACACATTATAATAATGACTTCCCCAAATCTTACAGTAAATAATTGAGATATTTGATAAAAAGATATTAGATAACAGTCCATGAAACTACATTTTGAATAACTACTGCTACATAGTTGCATGGATCACCTTTGAAAATTGACTCTGCTATTTATTAGCTATGTTACTCAACTTCCTGAAGACTGTTTTCTTGTCTGCATACATGGGATTAAAAGTGAATCAGCTTCAAAGAGTTAGATAAGGATTATACCAAATAATTCATATAAAAGGACACAGGGCCTATACATAAGCAATTAACATTTTATTGAATGCTTTTGATTACGACAAGATTTATTTCCTAAATGAGGGAAATTATTATTTAAGTTGGTAAAGATGAAATTCTCAAATTATCAAGAAATGCTACTACTTTGGTTTTTTTAGTTTAAGTCATATGTATTATCCAATTATACTGCGTTCTACAATGGGTCAAATCATTGTACATATTTTAGGAAACCAAATATTCTACTCAAATTGGTATGGGTTCAATAATTTCCTTTATATAGTAAAGGTTAAGTTGCAGAACTGTTCCCCATTATATAAAAATAGTAGGATATGCATCACGTGTATATATACATGAAAAACTTTGAGAAGAAACTAAACAGCATAAATCTGCACCAAGGGAATAGGAATCTGGTAGAAGAAGGAAGAACAAGAGAAAATTTGTTTCTCCCCATTTGCTCTCTTCCATACTATTTATAGACTTTTTAGCACAATTTTTCAAAAACATTCAATAATATATTTTCACTTACATGTAGATTTTTTAAATGAATTTAAAATCTGGCATTGTCTTCCTGTGACCTACAAAGATGAAGAAAACTACCACAAATAGGTACAATGCACTTTTTCTGGAAATAATACATTCATACCAGAACAGAAAACTTTGTTAGAAGTCAACAGAAGTCTTTAAATAAGGAACTGAAAAGAAATATACATTAACCACTTTAATTTTAAAAAACTGAAGACTCGATTTGGATTTTGCCTGAATATTTTCATATTGTTAACTCATACCTAAGCCAGTTAAGCCACACTACAATATTTCTGTTATCTGCCAAATACCACAGTAACTTTTTAAATCTGAATAAATGTTTTCCTTTCCCAGAGTTTCCCAAGATTATTTTTACATTGGAATATAATGTTTTTATGATACAGTCTTCTAAATAAAGACAATGATTTTAAAAATTAAAACTGGTAAAGAAGCATTTGAGGGGCTGGGGTTATTGCTCAGTGGTACAGCCCTTGCCTGGCACGTGCTAGGCACTGGGTTCGATCCTCAGCACCACATAAAAATAAGTAAAATAAATTTATTGTGTCCATCTACAACTAAAAAGAAGAAAAAGAAAAAGAAGTAGCATTTGATACTAGAAAATATTTTACTACCCTAACCCAGTCTGAAGATTATTTTCAATGCAAAAAGTTCTAAAAATCAGGTACTCTTTAAACTTCAGTGAGATAGTCAATGAAAATAGTCAGATTATTATTAAATGTTAACAAAAGCTCCCTTTTCTGAACTTTCTTGCTATTTAGTGAACATCTTCACCAAAAAGTGTCATTTATATTTTTTGAAAGGTGTTTACAAACACAGCTTTGTTTCACAAAATTCAAAAATACAAAGCCTCCATTCATATCATAAAAATACCAATTATCTCATCTTAGAATCACTGAATAAATGCAAACCTGCTCCTTTCAAGGGGAGCAATGGGCATTTTCAGAAATCTGAAAATCAACATTAAGCCTGTCAAGGTGGAGTCCCAGAAATCTGCAGGTTTTTACAAGCAATGAAGGTTACTGTTTGAAATAAGAAACTATCTGCCGGACTACATCAGAAAATATATTTTACATATTTCAAATGGAACACTATTTAAGAATTGAGACAAAGAAAAAAGTATTCTAGCACCCAATATCTCAGATTAAGTGGCCTTCAACCAGAGAGTAGCTTCCAATGCACAATGCTTCTTCCGAGGAAGAATATGAGATTGAATTTTTATTGTCTTTATCACACCTCCAGCTTAATAGAATCCTAAATTTCTATTGATAAAACTCTTTTTTTTAAATATTTTTAAAGAGAGAGAGAGAGGGAAGGAGGGAGAGAGAGAGAGATAGAGAGAATTTTTTAATATTTATTCTTCAGTTTTTCGGTGGATAGAACATCTTTGTTTGTATGTGGTGCTGAGGATCGAACCCGGGCTGCACACATGCCAGGCGAGCGCGCTACCACTTGAGCCACATCCCCAGCCCTGATAAAACTCTTTTTAACTCAAGCTTTTCGCAATAAAGAAATTTTCCAAATTCTGCATAAAGGTAACATTTTAACTCCAAATTACATCAGAGTGATCACCTTAATTCCTAATTGAAACAAAACAAAAGATAAAAAGATAAAAGACACAACTGCCAAAGATATCATGTCTAGATCTCAGGGAATGGCTCAATGGTAGAGTGCTTGCTTAGCAAACAGGAGGCCTTGGGTTTGATCCCCAGCTCACACACATAAAAACATTTTAAAAATATTACATGTATATATGCCTTTATATGCATATGTATGTGCATATATATATTAAATTATTTATTAAATATAAATATATTGAGTATTTAAAATACATATGCATAGATATTACACATATGCATATGTATTTTTTAATTCTTAATATTTAAAATTAGTCATATTTAATATTTTACTATTGTATATACATGCAAATATGTGTACATTTCTAATTATGTATAAAAATGTTATATATGTATGTATATATACACACATATACATATTTTCTGCAATCAACAAAAGCAATTTTGGCCCCAAAATCTAAAACCAAACATTATTTATAGCATTAAGCAAAGGTTCACTTTCCTATCACAAACAAAGCAGGGAAATGAGAGTTCCTCAAAACAAAGCTATCTTCTTCTAATCGTACAAATACTTCCCCACATTATTATAATGGAAGATTATACAACCTGCCCTCCCTGGCCCAAATCAATTGGCAAAAATCAGAGTTTTAGGAAAAGTATAACTTGCAAAATTCTAGCCATCTACTGGTTTCCAGACTGTTGTATAATAGTCCCTACAGCCCTCATAAAACAGAGTTCCTCTGGCCAAGTAAGCCCAGAATCAGACAAGTCAATCTCCCTACAATCTAATATTACTAAAGAACAAATGTGCCACACACCCTGTGAAAAGAAAACACTATGAAATATCACTTCTCTCTGCTTCTCAGAGCCAGAGCTGGCTGTGGTTCTCTAGAGCCAGCTGTATTCACATAAAACCTCAATGGCTTTACCACTTGTCCACTTCCTGTTCATCCTGGATGTTTAAATGTAAGAGTCCTGGATGGACTGAGATCTTTGCAGAAGAAATAAGAGAACAGGTAAACCACTGTAAATAAATATGTAACTCATGTCTCCAGAGTGAGCGAACCTACGTAAATTTCTTTTAAGTCTCACCATGCAGCTGGTGCCAGGAAAGAAAGAAAAATGTGTAAGTTAAGGAATTTAATCTTTCTTTGACCAACCTATCACCCATCCCTAAACCTAAATCAAACAGTCACCAAGTGTTTACTGACCTCAACTCAGGGTACTTTACAAAAATACAAGTGGAAAATAGCATCATTGCTCTCAGAAAGTTTATAATCTGACTAGTATACATAAAACAAGCCAAGCATGGTGGTACATATCTATAATCCCAGCAAATCAGGAGGCTGAAGCAGGACGATCGCAAGTTTGAGGCCAGACTCAGCAACTTAGAAAGTCCCTAAGCAACCTGACTTTAAAAATAAAAGGGGCTAGGCATGTAGGGTAAAGCACTCCTGGGTTCAATCCCCAGTAATCCAAAACATGAAAAAAACAGATAACAGTATTTTTAAAGAACATTAAGATATAAAGAACACAGAAGTTCCTGAGTTCAAGAGCCCTAGCCATACATTCCAAAGTCTTCAGTTCTACTGTAGCACCTACTACCTATGCTTGTCATTACCATTTAAGATACCTCTTAAAGAAAGCATTAGGAATTTATTACAACGGGAGATGTGACCATTCTTATCCACAACCTCAACTAAATAATAGGTATGAACATCCCAATATCTTACACCTATCAAATTTCATCTTCTTTCCAAAACACAAAACCTAAAGATAGCTGAACAATAAAAGACCACACACAAAAAGAATTACTCTCCTAAAGATATCAGCTTATAAAAATTCATATTAAATATCTTTACATAATAAAAAATAACTATTTTTCAGAAGCTTTTGGTAAGTTTTCTTAATAAAAATAAATCTTGAAGTACTTTCTTTTGGAGAACCATCACCCTAGTTAATACTCTTGTTACAAAAAAAATTTAAGATTTCTAAAGATATTAAATTCCTCTTCAAGACAAACCGTACTGTAATGTAGATTGGTATCAGTGCAGGTGCAACTACAACTGATCAGTTTGCTACTTCTGAAGGGCAATAAGAAACCACAGGCAAATGTATATCACTGTTGACTTCTCTATTTCCTCTGTAAAATGAAAAGTTACCAACTTCCTATAAGAATTTTGAAGTAAACAGTGTATGAGTAAATATTTATGAAGTGTTTTATCATTATTGATTTTTTTTAAGAGTAAGACTACTCCCTTTCTCCCAATCATTCACTGGACAAAGTCCTACTGCCATTACAACTTGTTCTGCAAGTCTCTGGAGTTTAACTTAACATAAATGGAGTCTGCTCACTGTAGAACTGCTCTTAAGCTTGACAAAAGGGGTTATATAAATATGAAGACAAGAGAGACCCTGGTTGTACCTCCTGTTTTGTGTTCCTACAGTACAGGTGTAAACTTTAAGTGGACTATTTGTATTGTGGTTGCATCATGGTTCTTGGAACAATAACACTGGGAACACTATAGTGAACAAGCTTACAAAGCAAACAGAAAAGTCAAAAACAGGTTACCAGTCTGTCTCTCAAAACAGACTATGACAAACTTGTTTTTACATACTTCATTACTATTTTCACAGTTTACATTAAATAGCAGTGGAACTGAGCCAATAGCAGGCTCCTGAGGAAAAATTTCACTCATTAGAATCACAACTTGTTTGTTTTTAATATTTTTAGCTGTAAATGGATACAATGCCTTTATTTTATTTTTATGTAGTGCTGAGGACTGAACTCAGTGTCTCATACATGTGAGGCAAATCTCTATCACTGAGCCACACTTGTTTTTTTAATATTTTTCTTTAGTTGTAGGTGGACACAATGACTTCATTTATTTATTATTGTGTGGTGCTGAGGATCAAACTCAGTGCTTCACATGTGCTAGGCAAGCACTCTACCACTATGACCCCAGCCCCACAACTTGTTTTTAATAAGGGTTATTATAATGAGAGTATTTTAGGACTAAACATTATACTATTGGTCTGAAATGTGCTCCCCTATATAAAAGGAAATAAAATTTACTAAAGAATGATTTTATCTACAAATAAGTCTCTTAGCTCCACTTTTTCATCATGAAGCTCACTGGAGCTTGGTAGAATTTTCTTGTCTATACTCCCAGGCAGTATTCAAACTTCACAAAGGGTATGGTCAAGACTGAGGCTTCCTTTTTAGAGGGATCATCTAATGCTGGTTTGAATACACACACACACACACACACACACACACACACACACACACACACACACAAAATGAGGAACCAATGAAAACAATTTGACTCTCCATATAGTATCCCAAAGATTTCCCTGTGTGCTTTAACTGACTAGAGAATTATCAGTATATTCCTGGGTCCAAAGATGAGAAAGTTCATTTCTCCTCAAAACAGAATTTGACTCCCTAAATCAACATATTAGGTGAACAAAGTTCAACCTAAAAAAGCCAATAACCTGAGAAGATCGCCTTATATGAACAGGCTTTTCACAATTTTTCTTTATTTAAAATAATAAAGTTCCTAGTCTATACTTTCAGTACCAAAGAATTTCTTTATTGTGGGTTTAAAGCAATATGGAGATGTGGGGGTATCTCCCTAATTCCTTTTCTGAAATTCACTGGATCAGGTGGGTTTAAGAATTCAACTTAATACAGTACATAAATCGTAAGTTACAAATCATTCCCAGTGCCTGATAACTACACAGTAATTAGGAAAATAGTGTCAACAGCCTCCCTTTAGGTAAAACCAGATATTGCTAGCAAAAGTTTACACTGAATTTTTGGGAAAATTCTTGCTTACACCTTTTTTGGGTTTCAAAATTTTTAGTTCAGGGATTGTCACTCTTTGGAAGAAAAAAAAAGTCTCAACAAATAATAATACATGCTATCATCTAAAATAAAAAGAACTAGCTGATACTTCCATGAGAAACACTACAAAGATATTGAAGATAGGAGCTGTGGTTGTACTTCATTGGCAGAGCACTTGCCTAGCATGTATGAGGCACTGGGTTCAATACTCAGAACCACATAAAAATAAATTAATGAAATAATGGTATTATGTCCATCTGCAACAAAATTACAAAACCCTTTTAAAAAAAGATATTTCAAGATAGTCTTGAAACAGCTATAATTACCTGCATAGCTGGAAAGTTACAGTCAATTCAATCTATCTACATATTGCCATCAAGAGATTCAATATGAAACATTCTTTAATTCCAAAGCAGGATCACATCGAAAAACAGTTCCCAAAACAGATGAACATGAAAAACATGTCAATAGCAGGCATGTAAGCAAATGGGACACTGAGCAAATGACAAAGTGAGCTGGATATAACAGGGCTTCCAATCAGGAAATATTGCAATCAGAAAAAAAAAAAGAAGGATCTTACTCCTGCTCTACAAGTGACCATATAAGCTCAGATTCACTTGTGGACAAACTATGCTTCCACAATTAAGTTCAAAGCCTAGATTTTTTTCCTCTCCAGTGACACAAGCAAACCTCTTATTTCCTCGGAAGAACCTCAAACAATAACATATGCCTCCAGGAGGAAAGCTCCTCCAGTTGACTATGATAATCCCTCCTAGCAGGGATTCCCACTCCATGCCCCACCAAGGCTCCCAGCTCTTGCTGAGAACAGCAGCACATTTGCTTGTTGACTGGAGCAGCCTCAGATCAAGTCCAACCTGTGTTCTCTACATTAGACACCAATGAAGTAGAGAAGGAGTAATTATAAGCTGATCCTGCTCACAACAGCTCACTGGCAGAACTACCAGGAGCAAATAAACAATTTTTGAGGGAGACAGCCTACAGAAAGACTTCCATTTCACAACCAGAATGTTGTTTCATCAGTCTGATTATGACAAATTCAGAGAAAACTCTTAGTTCAAATTCATGTACCTTCTTAATACCTGAAACAGTGATGGCAAAATGACATCTTGAGCCAAATTTCTCAAATTTTAATAACCAAAAATATAGTAAGGTATAGTATTGGTTAAAATTTTTTAAGTAATAATTTCTGTCCCATCTCTTGTCTCAAATTGTTTTACTAAAATATTTTGAAGCTTCATCCCTGAGTCAATGCAATAAAAATTTAAACAATTTCTTATCTAATCTATTCTCATTTCTGTACAATCTTTAAAGGTGATCTTTTAGTACCCAAGCAATTTACAGTAGCTCGAATGACTCACCATGGTGTTTATGAGAGCACATTTTTTAACTGGAACACAAAAGAGCATTTTGAACATACAAAAAATGTGTTTTTTCTCTATTAAAAATACATTTTCAGGACTGGGGATGTAGCTCAGTGGTAAAGCCCTTGCCTAGTGAGTGCAAGGTCCTGGGTTCAATCTTCAGTGCCACAAAAAACAAACAAACAAAAATATACATTTTCTTCCTAACTAGAGTATGTTAAAAAGTTATAGGATGATCTGGCTGGAGACAGAAAACAGACTCAAATAAGTTACATTACTAACAAATCTATCTGTGTTTTAGTTTATGGAAATAACAGCTTCCTCCCTATAGAAATAATTTTCTTCCTAATTATAGGCTTCTGTAGGAGCAGAAAAAGTTCAGAAATAAAGACAACTAAAGAATATGCTTCAGAACTGGGTTTCCTGCTAGGGATAGTATAGGCCAGTATCCCATTTGACCCTGTCCCTACTCCCAAAATACAAAGAAAAACAAGGGGAAGATGATGGTGCCACAAGCCAAGCAAAACACATCTTCATATCTTGTTTTACTGATGGTTAACGAAAAACATGTATATTCTGTGACTTATATGTTTATGCTACATAGAAAGTAAAATGTGCATTAATTTTTAAGATAAGATTTCTTCTGCTGACTTGCAACATGTTGCTTCAGGCTACTAATGGAGTTTATGTCTCTTATCCTCTGCCATTAGGAAGAAAAGTGGACAAGCTGGAGATGTAGCTCGTTAAACAAATGTTCAACCACATCTAGCATGTACAAGGCCCTGGGCTCAATCCCTAGCACCACATTAAAAAAAAAACAAAGAGAGAGAGAGAGAGAGAGAGAGAGAGAGAGAGAGAGAGAAGGAGAAAGAGAAGAAAAGTCCTGGAGACTCTTAACATTCTCTTCAACCTGTCTCCCAGCTATTCTGTCCTTTCAGGTCACATAATTTTTATCTTATTTTCTTATACCTCATTTCAGAATTTTAAGTATGTGGAAAAAATGTAGAGAAAAAACTACATTTTAATAATGGTGATGCCTAAGCATTGCAGAACATTTTCAAAAGGCATACACATTCTATTCACCATTCTATATGCTACCATACCTCATCTACAAATAACAGCATTAAAGCCTGGCATGGTAGTGCAAGCCTGTAATACCACCAGCTCAGGAGGCTGAGGCAGGAGGATGGCAAATTCAAAGCAAGGAGCTAAGCAACTCAGTGAAACTCTCTCTAAATAAAATTCAAAATAGGGGTGGAGATGTGGCTGAGTGGTCAATTGCCCCTGAGTTCAATCCCTAGTACCCCCCACTACCACCAAAAAAAAAAAAAAGACAGGATTAAGAAGAAATCAACAATCAACTAAAAGAAGGAAGAAAGGTAAGTAAGTTCTTAGGTACCTGATGACCTTTCACAACTACTCATCCTTGATTACTTTTCAGATTCATAATACACATATAGTTGTATGGCACTACAGTTGTGAGGGGCTGAGGTTGTGGCCAGTAGTAGAATGCTTGCCTCGCACGTGTGAGGTACTAGGCCCAATCCGTCAGCACCATATAAAAATAAATAAACAAAATAAATGTATTGTGTCCATCTACAACTAAAAAACTAATACTAAAAAAAAGCAATTTAGGGGCTGGGGCTGTAGTTCAATGGTAACGCACTTGACTCACATGTGTGACGCACTGGGTTCAAACCCCAGCACCACATATAAATAAATAAAGATACTGCGTGTTCATCTACTAAACTAAAAAAAAAATTTTTTAAAAAGGAAATTTTGATATGCTGTCCATGTGAGGACATTTTCTCACCATTACTACCGACAAAGCGTTTCATTTTCTCCAATACAAAATGAGATAATGTCTATAAATTACCTAGTATAAAGCTAACATACAATAGCAATTCAATAGACACTGGCTATTATTATTGTTATTATGTAACTTCTAAAGTTTTACTTAAGAAGATGCCGCATAATAATGGGTAGTGATCATTTTTGAAGTAGCTAACATGGCAGGGCGTGGCAGGCAATACATAGATACTCTCATTTATTTAAATCTCACAAGGATTCCAAAGGTAGGTATTATAATTCCCCTTTCACAAATGAGAAATTTAAGTCAAATGATTTGTCTATGACCCCATAGCTAATCAGTTGCAAAATACTAATTCCAAACCAGTTGTCTGGCTCCTAAATTCAACTCTTCTACCATACAACATTGCATCTGTCATACAAAGTAAAAAAAATCAAGTCTTACCGACAAGACTCCAATTAGATTCCACTCCAATTTAAAAAACACAGAGAATGAAAGGAATTCCCTCTCTAGTCATGACACACCCTTTTATACAAAAATACAAATGTGTACCAAATGTCATCATCTACCTTTCATATGTTAATAAAAATTTATATTTTACATTAAATAATCAACCAAAGGGGCTGGGATTGTGGCTCAGTGGTAGAGCCTTCGCCTAGCATGGGAGGGACCTGGGTTCGATCCTCAGCACCACATAAAAATAAAGGCATTGTGTAGTGGCCATCTACACCTAAAAAATAAATATTAAAAAAAAAGAGCTGGAGTTGTGGCTCAGTGGTAGAGTGCTTGCCTAGCAAGTGTGAGACACTGGGTTCAATTCTCAGCACCACATAAAAAAAAGAAAAAGAAAGATGTCCATTTACAGCTAAAAATATTAAAAAAAAAATCAACCAAAGTCACTAATTTTATACACCTAATTCCAGCACTAATATCAATTCTTGGCCTGATCACTTATCTCCCTGAGTGCATTTCCCTAAGGAATTCATTCACTCAACTTTAATTATAACTTAAAGGCACAAAAACAGAGTCTATGTCTTCAATCAAAAAAAAAAAAGTAAATTGGATAAAAATGTATGTTCATACAAAAAGGTGTTCACTACCACATTAATTTATAAATTAATAAACAAAATTCTGAAATGTCAAGCAATAAAGAATTGACTTCAGTTATGCAATATCCATCCCAAACAACTGCATATAACAATTTTAATCCAACTTTATAAAGAATCTTTAGTAATACGAGAAAATATTAATGATAAAATATTAAGTGAAATAAAGAAGTACAGAAAATGAAACCATCATTAAGATCTCAACTTTACTATCTATCAGGGAAAAAAAATCAGGACTATAGGGGGAAAAAAATGAAAACGTAACAGTTTTCTCTGGATAGTAAAATAAGGGTTTTTTTCCTTTCCATGTTGCTTTTTCTATTCCCCAGTTTTCTTTACAATGACAACTATGTATTAATTTATAAGCAGCCGTAAGATCTTTATTTCCCACCATCCTTCCCTCATAAATCCCCAAATTAGCCAAGAGTCTGAGGTCTTGTGATTATTTTATCTGTTTGTTTTGTTTTGATGCTGGGGACTGAATCCATGGCCTCACACATTCTAGGCAAGCACTTTACTCCTGAGCTACATCCCCAGACCAGTTGTATAAAATTTAAAATGCTCAGAACAATTCAGCATTTTCATTATTTCCAGTGCTCCATTTTCCAATCATGTCATAACTACAACCTTGAGTCATTTTTCTTACCACAGAAATTCAACCCTTCATATTCTATCAATCCTTTACTCCTAGTATTTTTCCTTTCTACTTTCTATACTAACATAAAATTCAAACCTTTACCAGCAGCTCATCCCTGAATAAACACAAAAGTCTCCTGAATAAACAAATGTTTCCCTTATTCTATAGCCTCCCCACTAATAATTCACTCTATGCAATTTAATGTTTTTGGAGTATTAAGTGTATTAGCTCATTTTGTCTTCATAACAACCTCACATGAATAGCTATATTGTTAGTACTTCTTTACAAATTAAGAAACAGAAACAGAGAGAGGTTAAGTAGCTTACCCAAGATCAACCAGTTAACAAGTGATAAAATGTGTATGTAAACTCATGCAAAATCATTCCAGGTAACAGAATATGACATGAATTCAGGAATGGTGTCAATACAAACCAGCTTCTCTTTCTCCAAACTCTATAGGGCCTTGGATGGAGCCAAATTCCATTTCTGGATATCTTCTCATGCTAATCCACACCTGAGAGGCCAGTTCTTTTCCCTAACTCATTTTTCATTATCTCCTTCACAAGTCAACTCTGAATTAAAAACTTCTGAGTATTCCTAAAGCCTGTTCCCTGAATCTATGGCACATCTTGATTCTTATTAATTTAACTGAAATTACATTAATGTGCAGTTTCTGACATTTTTGTTACAGAAATTTACTTTACAATTCTACATTTTATCTTCAGGTTACCAGTTTTCAACAACATAAAGCAGCCAGTAACATTCAGGCATAATTATCAATTGCTCAAGAACAGAAAAGGGTATCTGGTTTTAATAAAAGAATATATTCTATACGGCCTTGTTAAATACAAAGTGTGAAAACAACTGTTCTTATATTCAAGGTTGAATATCTTCATCTTTATATTCCCATTCCAAGAGAATCTAAATCTTAAAACTCAAAGAAGACAATATACCATAGGATAGTTTAAGAAAAAAAGAAACTTGAGTTTTTATTTAGACTATTTATGAAAACAGACAAAAACCATCAATACAGCTATGCTTCCCTACATACAATAAGTATCTAAAATGCTGTGATCTAATCAAGTCATTTTTCAAATCCATTAGATCCACAATAGCTTGAACATTATAGGAATCGTTCTAAAGAATATATTCTACTCATGGGTATATAATTTTGTCCCTAGTTTTTCAGTTTTCCATTTGTATTTTCACATGTAAGCTGTCACTAAAAGACCCCTTTGCTACTTAACTTTTCCTCTGCTACTTAACTTTTCCCTTAAATGATCTATTAATAGCTTACCATGTTTATTTTAAAATATATTTTCCACCACATCCCTGCTGACTATGCAGTTACTCTCATTCATCACTATAGTTTACACAGAGCAAATGTCTAACAAGTTTAAATTATAACAAATATATATAACTAAAAATTATAGTTTATAACTATAAATTTCAACACAATGTATAATATGACCTTAAATATACCTTTTCCTTTAAGGTATCTTAAAATACCTGAAAGGAAAGGCCAAACCTAGTTTTCCTTCTGTTTAAAAAAAATCACCATTCCTATTCTACTGCAGTTCACCTTAAAAACACATTAGTAAAATTTTGGTTTTCTCTTAATTTTTTTTCTTGGTAAGTTCAAATAATGCTACAGCAATCTGAAATGTTTACTAGGGCAAGTAGACATTTAATAATCTTAATATGCTTAATATGATGTGTAGGTATTTAATAATCTTACCACAGATTTTTTAATTATCTGAGAAGAGAATACAATTATAAAAGGGCAGCATCAGGAATCATTGTGATATGCAACAGTTTTTTTTTGTCTTGATTGTATCACTATTAATAACCTCATTGTGATATTGTACTACAGTTTAGCAAGATGTTACCATTGCAGGTAAATGAGTAAAGGTTACAGAGGATTTCTGTATTGCTTCTTATAACTGCATATGAATCTATAATTATCTCAAAACAAAAAGTTTAATTAAAAAAAATCACTGAAAAGCAATTAATGAGAAATCATTAATATTTTTCTGGCCTTACATCAATATCTAAAAAAAAAAAAAAAAAAAACTATGTATCTCTGAATATCCTCCTCACTCCAATTGATCAGTAACTGAAGAATGATAAACTGTATTCCTTTTTTAAATTTAAAAATTACGAGAAGATATTTCTTAAAATAGTTCCCAAAACTCTTAAGATGAAACTTATACTATTACAAAAGTCTAATTTGAAAAAGGAAAAGGAAAACTTTAACCTCCTAGTTAAAGTAACTTTCTAGATAGAAGCACGAAAGACAAACTCAATCAATACAAATGGCTTATAAAATTATACCACTCCCCTCCAACATCTCTTACTACTTGGATTAAAATACAAAGGAAATTTTCAGAAAACATTCAAATACTTAATCTAATATATTTTTTTAATCTGCATACTCAAACCCTAAAGTTGGGGGTTAGGAGAATTAAATACCTGAACCATATCCATTTTATCAATCCTTTCCACAAACTTTCTTTCTATATACTGCCTTAATAGAATACCTCACCTTTCACTTCCACAGAAACACTTTTCTCAAGGTCACTAGAGAACACCTTACACAGCAACTGGATAAATTCACAATGAAACTATACTACAAAAGAAATTAATACCTTGATGAAGAAATAACACTATAATAAACTCTTGGAGATGAAATATAGTAAATATATCTTTTACATAACTTTTGACGAAGTGTCAGCTATCATATAAGTTGCTTTGCTTTTAAAGTAAGATACAGATAGTATCACATACTATAATATATACTGTATGCTTTCAGCTAAAAAAAAATTCTAGAAATATATACTATTTCTCAAAAACAATCTAATATGAAATTAAGACATTCTCTAAAAGGACAAATAAATAATCAAGAGAAAACTATACCGCACAATGTTAAATTATCATCTTCAAAAAGAAAAAGCCATAAGATTTTGCAAATTTTTTTTTCAAAGACAAAAAAAACCTCTGATCTTTATAATAGCACTTCAAAAGCAAAAATCAGTTCTTTAGCTCCTTATATGCTGCAAATAAACAGGCATTACAATGTATTACATAATATCCTCTGAAATCAGGGCACAAGATTATTCATATGTCAATAAAGTATATAAAAAATATAAATAAAATATTATTCTGTAAATTTCTCTTAGACATTCACCTTAAGATAAAAAAATGGCTATACTGAAGCCTTATCTACCCTATATTTGACATAAAATAATCACATACCATTTTTCTCTTCTTAAATTTAAATCCACTCACTAACTTTGAAGGTCACAGCTTATTTTATTATAATTTTGGGGGGCATTTAAAACAAACCACCCAGGTAAATATTTCCATGTCCACTGTATACAGGTGTTTAAGTTCAAACTTTCAATAGACAAATGATAAAACTAAAAATTTCCTACTCCAAAGAATCAAGTGTGACCACTTCTACAAAACAGAATAACATTTTCTTTGTGTAATGCAATGAAAGGAAGCTAGCAACTCCAATGCCATGCTTGCAATCCACAGTTGAGTTTAAACACTTTTTAATTTCACAGACTATAATTATTCTTGATATAATTGTTCTTATTCTAAAATTGGGAAGAATTTATAATAGCAAGTTTCTGAAGTCCAAGTCCTAGTTCTCATTAAGTATCCAGTTAAATTTTTCCTTGCATCTATCTTTAAAAAATATATTATCCGAATGTAAGTAAGAGCAGTATAAAATAATATCACTACTCATTGAAGGAAATATACAAGGTTAGACAAAGGCAATTTGAAAGTTCCTGAAAATGAATTCTTAGTTGTAAAAACCAAAATGTCTTCAAAACACAAGACTATACCCACCTTCTATATTTATAATTTTTTCCTCTTCCCCAAAACAGTAAAATTTCACATGATCACCAGTAAAAAGGAAGGAGATGAGAGAAGAGTTGGGATTTGGCTAACATTTCATGATATCCTTTTGAACAAATGTAATATTTTATTATCCTTTAGGCTACAAAATGCTTTACTTATTTGAGATGCTAGATAGCATGCTATATTTTCCCCACAAGTTGTAATTTCATAATTAAAAATGAATTTTAGTAAAGTAGTGTATGATCTGATACATTTTTTAAATTTGAAGTGGAATAAAGCGTTAAATTAGTGATTAAAATTCCCGGTGTTTTGTTCTCACAGTATTTTAAGAAATCAACTATCAGTTTACTAGGGTAAATAAAAAGCACTGATCAAAAAGCAATTACTGTGTTTCAGCTCAGAGATCTGACACTTGGTTTTCATATGATGCTGCTGCTATGGCTTTACTCTTTTCCATCTCTCTGAGTACCAAGGAATAAATTCAAACAGAAATTATAGCCTTTGTACATCAGAATGGACTTTACTTCTGGAATATTAATTTTAAACCGATGAGTTTTAAAAAAAGTTAGAAAAAAAATGGAATGTCTAATAATGGAACAGAATAGTTATAAATACACCAAAATAAATTCAAAGATAACAGCATTGGTATAGAAATAGGAATTTAATAAACATTACCCTAATGTAATGTGAATATAGAACAGACAGAACTTATTCATCAAAGACACGTAATTTAAAAAAAAAATGTTTATATTCATTTCGAACATTTCATCCATTAATATTGTATATAACTGCCCATGAAATTAGTTACTTATAAATTTCCAGTAGCCAACTTTTAAAATAAATACATCTTACTAATTATAGCATGACTCAATTATTGTATACACATAATCAATAATAGTATTTTACCATTTTTTTAGAATCCAGGTTTAGTAAGAGTGAGTTAAAATTTAGCAAATTACATATATATATATATATATATATATATATATATATATATATATATATATAAATTTGTTTTAAAGACCACTCATGAACTATTTTTTGTGACATGTTTCTAAATATAAAGGTTTGAAACAATCCTTTAAACTCAAGATGATTTTTAATTTTAAATTCATAGGAAAATGAACAACTTTAAATTTGTATTAAAATTCTTGTAACTGAATCAATGAATCTTTAGCAAACTGTCCATGTTTGATGCTTTTTTGTTTTTATTTATAATTTTAACTTGACACACTAGAAACTGGTATGAAAAGAGATACTAAAATGCTTCATACTTTTTTACTGAAATGTGTCACACCACCAAAATATGAGTTTCTAGTTTTAGACATCTTACCTGATCCACTGAACTGACTGCTTCCCACTGTTGTTGGTCTGGTTTTCCCACTATTAACAGGTGGGGAAAACATCTGCAAAATAACCCAAATGTTTCTATTAATCCTGAATTCATAGGGAAGTTGAAATAAAATTGGAGATACATTCAGACTCAGAATGGAAACACTGATACTGTTTACTAATACTATTTGGAAAAAAACTGACTACAGTCTTTTCTGAAAACCCAGTCATTTACATAAAGATTCCGGTTTAATTAAGTTTAAATAGTAAGTTTCTACCCATGATCTTCACTTTGGAACTAAGTGAATCTCATTATATTAACATTACTTAATATGCACTTACAGTCAGAATCATGTCCAATGAAATTACTATGTACAGTAAGGATAACACAGTCCTACAAAGCAGGTATTAGTCCTGTCTTCTAATAGCAGCTGATAAAGAAATTCAAGCCAGCCCTGTGGTTTCACCCTATATATTTAAGATATTTCCCGGTTGAGACTACAGATAGAGTGTGTACATGTATACCGTATGTGCACCTTAAAATAAAAGTACTGGCTCAAATAGCTGAAAATTTTAGCCCTGGATTCACTTTCTTGCAGCTGACATCTTTCAGTTACCATAAACATATCTTAGGGAGGAAAATGGTGAGGAGAGTTGAAGAAAAAATAACTTGTCTTTATATACAGTTTAAAATCACTAATAATCATCAGGGTCAAAGAATGACTCAACCAAAGCTCATGATTATATTGTTCTTCTTTTAACTGGTTAAACCAAACGACCCCTCTTGCATTAAAGTTTGAAATCTGCAAGTCTAGACATTACATCAAAGTTCAGGTGTCCAACTTGGGGGGAGCTGGACTCCAGCCCTGAGAACTACTGTTCAAAACAGATGGAGTTCACCCCGCCTAGTGTCTAGGTCTTTCCCCCCTCTTTTCTGCTTGATTTTTTTCTTGTAAACCTCAGTAGAACCCCAAGATGCCATGGAACGCTTTCCTACCGCACTGAAGTCCAGCAGGTCGCTCAGTTCCTTGTAGGTCCCTATAGCGGTCATGCGCTGCTGCTGGGAATTCATTCTCGGCCACTTCTAGCAGGTCCTAAGGCAGGGGAAAACGGGCTGAGCGAGAGACCACCGAGGCCCAAAGTGTGCGAGGCCTAAGGGAGGAGGAAAAGCACTGGGGGGGGGGGCGCCCAGCTGACTTCCAATTCCCCCACTCCTTCCCACCAGGGCGCCAGCAGGGGGCGGGAGAGCTCAGCGCCCGCACAGGGTCCCTGAATCCACGCGTTCCTCCGCGCCCCCCGAGAGCGACGCGGAGGCTCCCGCAACTCGCTACCTCTCCCGCAAGTTTCCGAGCTGGTTCCGGTCCCCTCCCCGGCCCCTTCTGCCCCCGCGCAGTCCCCGGGAGCTCGGCGCGGGGTCCGGCCGGGGCGGGGGTCTGGTGGGGAGGGGTGAGGGGCAATTCGGCGTCCAGAGAGCAGAGCAGCAGCGAGGGGAGATAGGAAGTGACTCACTCGCTCAGCAACAGGGCCACGTCTGCGGCCGCTGCCTCCCGGATGTCCCCGGCGGGCCCAGGGGGTCGGCAAGCACGCCCGCGCGCCCAAGGGGCGTTTTAAAAAAGAAAGCAGGAACGCCAACAACTAGTCTCGGTCTCGCCGGGTGTCCTTCTCCCCGGGCTCGGCCTCCTCCCACTTTTGCTGCCCTGCCCCGGACCTGCCGAACAATGAGCCTGGCTCAGCGGCCGAAGCCATCTGCTCTCCCGCGCGCCCCAGAACTGGGTGCCAGCCCCAACAGAGCGGCGAGCGGGGCGCGCGGGCCTCGCTGCCCGCGGGCCGCGCCTCCACCCGACTCGCGCCTCCACCCGACTCGCGTCTCCACCCGACTCCGCTCCCCAACTTGGAGGGGACCTTGAGTTTGGCTCTGTACAATGGGGCGCGGAGTTGGGGCGCGGACCGGGGACGCCCCAGCTCCGGCAGGGGCTTCCAGCCCCGCCACACCGTCTCCCTCCCGCTCGCCAACCCGCAATTACCTGCCGCCCCATCTCTGCATCCAACCACCGCGATTAAAGTTCACTTTGGCCGGGAGAGCGGACTCGGGCTTCCCCTTGCACCGCCCGGAGGCACGGCTCACTTTGGACCGCACACTCTCGGGTTCGGGCGGGGGAGGCGGCTCTGCAGCCTGGCCGCCCCTTCCTCCGGGGCGGGTTGGCGGTCTCCTCAGGCTGACATTTTTTTCGCTGAGGCGGCCTCAGCACCGCGCTCGCTCGGTTCGCCTCCGGATCCCTCCGCGCTGGAAAGAACCTGTGGTTAACCCCTTCGTCCCCTGTCCGCTGCCGCCTCCTGCGCCTAGGAAGTGGAGCTGACTGTGGGGGTCGGGGAGGCGGAGCCGGCGAACATGGGGAGGGGCCGCTTTGCGGATGCTGGACAAAGCCCGCGGTCGGGTAAGGCATTCCGGAGTTGCGGCCGGTGGGGAGGGAAGGGAAGGGAAGGGGAGGGGAGGGGAAGGGAGGGGTAGGGCGGGAAGCGCGCATAGGCACCCTGGAGGCAAAGCCCATCAGTAATATCATTGGTGTTCTTTGCTGCATCTGTAAATTGAAATGATTTATAGATAAGTGCAAATGGAGAACTTAAAGACAAGAATTATTTGAAACATTATGATAATTAGCATGAACTATTAGGTAGGACATAGGAGGTTGGGAGGAAGACACAAGCTCAAATGGGAACTAGTTCACATTTCAAAGACTATGCCATGTTCTCAAAACATGACTTTGTGCTCAATATATCTAAATGGGTCCATGATTTTGTTTATTTTCTTAGTTAAATAGAAATGTAGACAGTTAAGATTTACATTGCAGACAATGTATATAAGGGAATATTCATGAAAAAGGACTTTAAAATAGCTAATACAAATATCTATCAAAGATAAGACTGGCATGACAGAGTGCAGGTGGGGCTGAGCTAAGAAGGTGCAGCTGTCACTATTCTTCCCTGATGTATCACATGCCCCAGCCTCATCCTGAGGACAACCAAAGTTCTAAGGCTCCTGCAGCTTCTGCTCTAGAAATCACCAGTTTCTTTTCATTCCCACTCAGTATGAGCACCTAAGTGACTGTTATCTGAAAGGGAGAACATCCTATCTACCCAGGGTGAATCTTGTACCCTGTTTCAATGGGATGAACCGGAGGCTGATCGCCATAGTGGTGAAGAAGTCCTGCTGCCTGGTGGAGAGTTGGCAATGACCCAGACACTGTCTGAGAATCTATTGCAACCACCTCTCCGTTTCCTCTTCATCATCAAGCAATAAGGCAGAGCATCATGACTGCCTGGCTGACCGTACAGACTGTTTAACATATTTGGTACTAATTCCCATGGACTTCCCTCAAATCCTGTTAAGGACCATGATTTCTTCATCCTCCTTCCAGAAAGTTATGGGGGTCAGCATCCCATATTTATTGAAAAAACTTTAAAAAATGTGAAGGATTTCTTGTAAGAAGCCTTCTTGTAAGCTGCCAAAGGCCACAGGCTCCCATGTGAGGCAGAAGGCCAAGGCTACTGGATCAGAGATGAAGGGCTTTATCATGGCACAGCAAGCAGCAAGACCATAAGCACAATGTGTCAGTCTTACGGGATGATGCTGATGGGCCTGAATGAGTGCTCTACACAAACAGGGGTGCATTACAGAAGAGGAGACCTGAGTTTAGAGTACCTGGATCCTGTTTTAAACATTTTTTTTAGTTGTAGATGGACACATTATCTTTATTTTTATTTCTTTATTTTTTGTGGTCTTGAAGATAGAACCCAGGCGAGTGCTCTAGTACTGAGCCACAACTTCAGCCTGAGTATCTGGGTCCTTTTAAATGCTCAGTGTATTAGTCTGTTTTCTGTCACTATAACATAGTTTCAGAGGCTGACAGCACAAATAATATGGCACTCTTTCTGGCAAGAGAGCCCAGTTGGCTGTGTCACATCATGGCAGATGGCATAATGGTGAGAGCATATATGAGGGAAGAGGTTAAATAGTGAGATAGGAAACCAGAGTGGAGGGGAGGGGAGGGGCCAGTAATGATCTCACACTAGGTACCCACTCTTAAAAAGATCCTGCTACCTTTTAACATCACTACACTGGGGACCAAGCTTCAACACATGAACCCTTGGGGGACAAATCACATCCAAACTGTAGTATCAGTAACTAAGCCTCTCCACCCAGGACAAATCTTTGTACATTATTTCAGTGGGTGGGCCTGAGGCTGATTGCCATATTGGTGAGCAAGTCCTCCTGCCCAGAGGAGAGTTAGCAACAACCCAAACATGGTTGGAGCAGTTGTCTGTGAACCTCTTGCTCTGGAAGGAGATACCATCTGTCTTCCCAAGGCTGTTTGCTATATAAATGGCCTGGAAGGAACTTTCCTTCCAGGCCATTTATATAGCAAACAGTGCTTCACCCACAAGCCATGTAGAATCAATAGAGGGTCGAGGAGCATAGTTCTCATCATTATATTCAAAACATAAGTAATTTCTAAAAATTGTATGACTATTTTAAATTCTAGTTTAAACTTGTAAACAAGAGTCATACACACACACACACACACACACACACAGAACCTTTTGGAGGAGTGTGTGTCTGTAGACAGCAAGGGTTCCCCAAAATTTGTGCACTTATTAGTAAACACACGTGACATTTAAAGTTCGGGCCTTCAGAGGTTTTGAGAGAATCTTTCTGACTCAGTTTTTTCCTCTATTAAGCAAGAACAATATTTTGCTCTGTAATATTAGTTTGAAATGGTTTTAATGATTATAAAATACAAAGATCTGCTGTGAGACAGAACTGGAAAAATCCTGAAAGCTGAAGCCAGTGAGTCTGGCCGGTGGGGCTTCCTGGTGTGAGCAGCGCTCATCTTCACAGCGGCCCTGCTTTACATTATCCTACAATTTGCACCTTTTCCTCCCAAATGGTCAGTTTTCCCATGTTACTAATGTACTGACCTCCCCTGTATATTACCCTGCAATTTATACCTTTTCTTGAAGTCCATCATGTCCCCTACGTCACTAACATGCTGGCCTTTCCTTGATATTATCCTGCAATTTACACCTCTTCCCCCAACTCTGTCAGATTCCCCATGTCACTACTAATGTACAGACAGTTCACAATTTGTACTGCATTTCTTACAATTTGCACTCTTTTTTTTTTTTAAGCTGCGTTGCTGCTATGTGTCTATGGTGAAATACAGAGACTGCAGAGAGGGGGGCCTCTGGCGTCCAGTCCTATGGACAAGGCTCCTGATTTAGGAAGGTGATAGGAAGTGATTTAATGCCAGGAGATGGGCCCTGAGCTGATGGTTAAGGATGATGAAAAGGATATTTATTTATTTATTTATTTATTTATTGTTGTGATTCTGAGGATAGAACCCAGGGCCTTGTGCATGCTAGTCAAGCACTCTCCCATTGAACTACACCTCCAGCCCTAAAATCTGTCCCTTTAAAGGAAAGTTTCAAGGGCTTCACAGAATGAGAAAAATTCCCTAACAGATTAATTTACATTACCCAAATCTTAAACTGAATTGTGTCATGGAAAAGGTGTTTTTCGTGTATTAATTTAGCATTTTTCTCTTCATTTGTACTGTTGCTGTTTGCTGCATTACCTCCTGGTCACTGAGCAGGAAGACTTCCTGCAGAATGCACTCCCTGAGTCGAGTCTTAAATGAGCTCCAGTTGTGAGACAGAGGGAGGCAGGGTTAGAGAAATTCCAGGCACAGAGAGCCACAACTGCAAGTACAGAGGTGCAGGCCTAAAACTTAAGTGACTCAGAATGGTTGAACAGGAAGGTGGCCACGTCCACCCTGAAGGAGTGCCAGGGGCAGGAAGCTGGATGCCATACTCCATCTGACGTCAAGCCTTTAAGAATTTCAAGGGAGACTAATGTGCTCATATTGAAGTGAGAATAATCTCCTTGATGGTGGTATGAAGGATATATTAGAATGCCTACATACGATGATCCTGGATGCAGAAAACAAGCTAGGAGAGTAAGCCATAAACTAGTAAGGAGATGAGACTGTGTCTCCCCAGAGTCCCATGTGGAAGTTTGAACCCTCAGTTCCTCAGAATGTGACTGTACTCGGAGACAAGGTTTTTAACAAGGTAACTAAGCAGAAGTCACTAGGGTGATTCCCCAGTCCAGTATGACTGTGTCCTTACAGGAAGAGGAGAAGAGCTCACAGGCACACCCAGAGGGAAGACCTTGTGGAGACACAGGGAGAAGGCAGTTATCAGTAAGCCCCTGAGAGAGGCCAACCTTGCCACACCTTGTTCTCAGATTTCCACTCTCCAGAATCAATCTGTGGTTTAAGCCACCCAGTCTGTGGTGCTTTGGGATAGCATCTAATAACAGATGGATCAATGATGGTGAGGTGGAAAAAACAGAGACAAATGGTGGCAGATTGGACAGAATTGATATTAAGAAAAGAAGTTGACTTGAAGCTTCTTGATGGGGGTAACTGGTATGTGGCGATATCATGAACAAAATAATGTAAGCAAAGAGAAGGAGAGCAGGTCTGAGGTGAAGATGATATAAGACATTTAGAGCACATGGAGTTTCAGGGTTCAGCGGGGGACACCTAGAGAAAGATTCAGAAGGAGCTCAAGATGGGGATCTGAAGCTGAGGAACAAGACTGAAGGAAAGGAACAGAACCAGGAGGCCTCCCTGTGGGGACAGTGTCTGAGGATGAAGTCTCCCCGAGAGGAGTGCTGGTGAAGGAGAAGAGTAAAGGCACCGAGGGCCACCACGACAGTGGGACGGAAAGGAAGGGCTAAGGCAGGCCCAGGCCCACGCCAGCACCGTCACAGAACCAATGGAAAAGAGTGTTCTGAGGAAGGAACGGTCACCAGTGCTGAACCCCAAGAGAGGTCAAGAACTGAAGAGCTCTGTTGACTCAGGCAGGCGGGAGTCTCTTGGTGAACTCAGCAGGATGATTCAGTGGAGCTGCTGGAGGGAAAGCTGTGCTGTGCTGCCTTGTGCTTCACTTGGGAAGTGGAGACTGGAAGTGAAAACAGCAAGCAGACTTCTTTTTGAAGAAGCCTGGCTGATTAGAGGTGCTCCAGGGACTAATCATTGACGGTAGTAGTGGTGCTGGTGCTGGTGGAGGAGCAGGAAATGGTACCACACAGACTGTGTCATGGTGGTCACATCTGACATTCACAGGGTACTGGGCCTCTTTGACATGTTACCTCCAACATGGAGCCTAACATCATCCTTACCATAAGTTGTTCCTGCTCCTATCTGGAGTAGCTCTTGAGGAGTAGAGCAATTCCTGCTCAAAGTATGCACATGGGTGTAGGCAGCCCTGGGGGAGAATTCCTGGTGGCCTTCTATGCAATGTAGAGGCAGCAGGTTCTATTCATTTGCTAGTACAAAGGGCCAACTCTGGATCAGAAAATAAAAGAGGGAGACTATAAGTCAAGGTGAAGAGGAACTTTAGCTCCTGGCAGTACTGCCTTGCCTGGCTAAATATAGGTGAATTCTGGTCCCTGCTTACACAGCCTCTCTCCCAGCAGGCTCCCTGCCTACGGAAACATGTCTTGTTCAGTGCTGTAACTTAGAACACCCTCACAATGCTGGGCATTTAGCAGGAGCCCAACCAATACTGAGTGGCTGTGTAGAGATCAGGTCTTCCTGTCCTGATGCCCAGATCATGCTTACAGGGCAAGAATGAGCCCACTGAGTATCCACAGCTCTCCCTGCATCCTCTCACAAGGTCAGTAGAGGTCGGAGAGGGATGTTTAACTAAGGTGGTCAAAGAGAAACTCTAGGGGTAGATAGTTCAAACTATTCTTGAGCAAAGTCAAGGTTACATGTATAGAAACAGGGTAATAGGGCAAGAATATTTTAAAGGGCAGAACGAAATACGGGATTTGTAATTGGTATATGATACTGAAGATAATTCAGAATGAGGTGGCTAAGTGCACATCATATTACCTCACTAATTCTCAGATACTTTTTCCCTCAATAGTGATGCATTTTACAAGCAGTGTGTCAGTTTAACAAGTAGAATATTTTCTGTCACTAGTGGTACATGGATGGTGCTCCTAGAAAAAGTGGTATCTCGAACTCAATGAAACATGGTATTTTAAGTCCATGAAAAGGTGGGGCAGATGGTCTGATCTTTTGCTTTAATTAAAAGCACTGGGCTTTAGCAATGGGTAAATTAAAACACAAAGCAGAGTACGTGGAAGGCACCTTTCGTGTGCAGTCACAGGCTAACTGCTTTGGAGGCAATCAGCACTGTAACTGATCTCTCTCAGCCTTGAAAACCTGAGCTACAGGAACCCTAAGAAAGCAGAAAGCACTGTTAAGCTCTATCATGAGGAATGACACTCAAGTCCCGGAATTCAGTAATGAAAGGCTGGTTATGACCACTTTTGTTGAACTGTTTCTACGTTTGTTGTTCAGTCTGTTCTCCTCTTCTCTAACACCAGGAAATGCTGCTTATTTACTTAAATGGGATGAAAAGAATCAAGGCTCTACAGACATATGGGGCAGGGGGAGACTCTAGCTTGTAGATGGGACAGACCAAAAGATGGTTCTGAGGAAAGTCTGAGATAGAGATAGGATTCCCTTTATTAAATGAGGCCTGGGGAAATAGTGGTATGGGGAGTTTGGGTGGTATGAGGTATATTGCTTTCAGTTTTTACAAGGTCAAATCTAAATCCATGTATTGGAAATACATTCTATTTTAACTGCTGGATATGGGATGAATTAATTTACTTATTTTAAAATGTATCTACTGGCCTTTAGAAGCTGTTATTTATATAAAGGTACTTTACAAACAGTTTGGATACTAACCACTATCTAAATATTTAAAATAAGGTATTAGATTTGTACAGAGCAACAATTCATACCCAAAATAAAAATGAAATCATCACCAAATGCCTTCCTAAATCATATTTTTCACCATTTCACAGATTTGTTCTTATATTGTATTAAAACATTTATCTTTAAAATATTAAATCACTTTAATAATATTTGAATATATTCTTACTACTTTATATAAGGAGTATGCAACCAATGTCAATAACTTTCAGCAATTATTTCAATTATTATTATAATTCAATGTCTAAATCTTTTAAAAATTGAGCTAGGAGACAATCATAAATGTGAACATTTATCTTAAACTTCTTTGAGGTCTAAATTTACTTTCCATCTTGGCTTTGCTCATTTTCACCTTGTATCTGATTACTTTACAAGGCATATGTCTCTTTCTTCCTTTAATTGCTTTTTATACTTCCTTTTTCATTTTTAATTGCTTGTTGCTAAGCAATGTGCATAACATTAGAATATACTTTCACCATCTTTGAACATCATCTATTTGGAATTTTTTTCCTCTATTACTTTACCCTTATTTGAATTGACCTAAACTATATTTTCTGCCTTCTTTTGACCCTTTTATCAAAACATTCCCTATTCTCCTACTCTTTGATCATTATTCAGTACCTATTATATTCAATATTTAGCCCAGAATTTTCTGCTCTCCACTGTTCTTGTTAAAATCTGGTGGGCAAACTCTTACATCATTTAACTATTTTTCTTTTTAGCCTATTTGTCTTCCTTCATTTGTATCTTAAGATATCAGACACCTCTCCTTTTCTGAAATTTAGGTTATTTCCTGTTATTTTTCTTTTATCACTTCTCTTGGTCCAGATGTTGGTTTCTTCCAGTATCATAGCCATGCATTACTCTCTTCCTGACACCTTTTATTATGAATGTATAATATTAACTATGACATAATCCAATAAAAACACATTCTTTATTCAACTTAAATTTGTTTCAATGAATTACACTTTAACTATTTTTCAAGAAGTTGCAATGCATCTAATTTATTTAGCTATGGTAAGCTACCAAAAAAAAATCCAAGTAATAAGACAAAAAACAAACACCTCCATTACTTCAAACATACACCATCATTTTCTTTTGCTTGTCTGAATAAATATTTTTAAGAGCACACTTTGATTTTGCCAAAATTAACTTGAAGGCTAACTCGCACAGCTAAACTCTTGTTCTTATTTTTATAACTGGAGACAAAAATTTCTCAGCTTACCTGAGATTCAGCTTGACTCATCCACAAGTGAGTCCTGTTTTTTCTAATTACAAAAAGGGATCAGTCCTGCTGCTTCTCCCGTTACAACATGGGGATGGCACAGAGATAGAGAAAAATTTAAGTAAAATTCATTATGTTTAAACTCTCTGGAACAAAGTTTTTCTACCTGAAATGTCAGATATATACATGGGTGCCCTTGATATTTTAGACTATCACACATTTTTTGATTTCCATTTATTCTAAATGTTGTGAGTATACCTTTCTTAATATTTGTGTATGGCTCTACTATGTCCAAACGTCTGTGTGCCCTCCCCTCAAGCCACATGTTGACCTAATCTGCCAATGTGATGGCATTAGGAGGAGGGCCTCCAGAAGATGAGATCACGGGGTCAGAGTTCTCATATGGGATTGGTGTCAACCTAAGAGTCCCAGAGAGCCACCTCGCACTGAGAGGACACAGGAGAAAGGTACCATCTATGAACCAAAAGGTGGGCCCTTACCAGACTCCAGATCTGCTGGCACCTTGACCCTGGACTCACCAGCATCCAGAACTTTGAGAAATAATTTTCTATTGTTTATGAGATATGGACAATAAAGTCTAGTGGTGTTTTGTTATAGTAGCCTGAATGGACCACAACAGATTTCTTTCTCTTAAATATTGGACTATATAGCTAGATGAAAGGGCTTAAATTAATTGAGTATCACATTAATGTGGTATCACATTAAAAAATTAATATCACTTTCCAAATTAATCCTAAACTGAGAATCTCCTACCAATTTTCTTTCCCCCCCAAAGTGGTTCATAATTAGTTAAAAATAAGAATCAAATAATGAAATGGGGAAAGTGTTAATTACTTAATAGAAAATGAATGATAAAAACATACCAGGTACCTTTATGCTTAACTCTGACTTAATGAAAGACATTTAATGTCGTTGACAAGAGTATAAGCTTTGGGGTTAGTCTGCTTGATTCTTTTCTTGGTTCTTTCACTAAAATGAAAACTAGTATTACTTGTGGGGAAAGTAATATTAGACCACAGTGGTTAAGAATGTAAGCTCTGAACCAGCACAGGTAGGTTTGAACTCTCACTCTATGATTTACACAGTTAACTAAACATATCTGAAAAGTTACTGAATTTCTGTATCTCACTCTACCCATCTATAAACTGGGAAAAGAACAGAAGTGACTCACAGGGTAAAGGAGAGACTATTTCAGAACTTCTCTTGCCCTTTC
This sequence comes from Callospermophilus lateralis, assembly GCF_048772815.1. Classification (NCBI taxonomy): domain Eukaryota; kingdom Metazoa; phylum Chordata; class Mammalia; order Rodentia; family Sciuridae; genus Callospermophilus; species Callospermophilus lateralis. The sequence goes on along the minus strand of NW_027512681.1, from coordinate 102,760 downwards.
CCCTAGGTATATCCTCTTCTGAGAGCATAACTTCTTGGGATTCAACTCATGGGTCAGGCCCATGGTCCATAAGGTCCACTGCTGGGTGATACCACTCAAAATACAAATATGCATGCCCCCCACTTGGTCTCCACAAGCACCCTATCTACAGTGACTACCTGACTACTTGCTTTAATCAACCTATTTCTTTACTTCTTAGCACTTAGAATAATTGAGGGCATTGTTATTGTTGTTATAATTTACTTGCTTGTGGGTTTTTTGCCATTTCACATCATATGTTAAAAAAACCTAGTTCACATCACATCATGTCCACTGCCTTGCCTAAGCAAGTTAACAAGTGCCTCAATAAATACTTGTTAAAACATAATAAATAAGTGAATATACTTGTGCTCTTTACCAAGATCAACATAAAAAACCTTAGCCTCTCCAAAATTCACTATCCATTTTTTTAAGTTTTATCTACACTATTTTTAGAGCTGTTTACATATTTTGGAAATCCTACTACAAACACTGTCCAAAATTTTAACTTTTCTATTTTACTTTTCTTAAATTTACCTTTATCATGAGTTGAGGTATAAAGTTGGAGATGGGCATTCCCTTGAATATAACAGCTTCAAAACTGAGCTCATAATCCAGATCATATCTAGTACTAAACGCAGGAACACATATGCCTAGGGTACACAGCATGGTGGCATTAAGGGATTCAACAACTAGAGCGTCCACCTCTATTTATAATCTTTCCCTAAACTGGTTTGCTCAAGAACATACTTGTGTGGACTGACACTGGTTTTCTGATCCCAGTTTCTCTTCAAGCACCTCTCTTCTACTTTACAACATAAAGACACATTTCTTTCCCAAAATGCATCTTATACTTGTGTTTCTTGGGTGTTTGAAGACTTTCACATGCCAGAGAGACAATATCAGTGAAGCCTTCACTCAGTGCATAACAAACTCTGCATTGAGAAGCTCAGGCACTCCAGTCTGACTTTTTTGTTTCTATTAAAGGTGACACATGATGTGAAGGGTGTGTAGGGTGTGTGTTGAAATGCCCTGAATTCAAGTATGTTTCAGAATGGTGGTAATTTTTATGTCGTCATCTTGACTTTACTTCCCCAACCATTGCCAAAGAGTGCACTGCCCCGAGAAAGTCTTACGAGAGCAAGCCAAAGAGACCATCTGTAAGAAACAGCTGTGATGGTTTATTTATCCAGGGAAAAACTCAAGGCAAGTTTCATCTCTCTATCCATCCATCACCCATCCAACTTAAGATTTACACCCGAGATGATGAAAAATAACAATGTGCTCCACAGTGGGCATTCTGGAAATGTTCACTGTCCTCAGGAGTGAGGAAAGGCTGAATATTCTGATTCACCAGCCTTTCAGTCCATGGCTCAATTACATATAATGCATGATTTGATGGAGATGGAGGTTACCTTAACAAAATAATAGTCTGTATATCCCAGAATAAAAAGAGCTGATGTTATAACAGAGGAACATTTTATGGTTTCTTGAAAATTTGTTTAGAATCATAAAAGAAACATTTTCATTAACCTTCATCAAAAGATGACTGGGCATATAAATATGTTTACTTTTTACTTAGTCATAAATCCCAAGTCACCTGTCACTTCTAAACCACATCTCTTATTCATTTATTTCTTCCTACCAATTACTTGTTAGATACAGATAAATTTAACAGGATTATATTGCACATTTTACTATAAATAATGCCATTAACAAAAAACCATTATATAATCATTATTTTTTGAACCTTATATTCATTAATGGTACAATATTTCTCTAATTTTACTGTTAATGTCTACTTGTTATGGTTTGGATGTGAGTGTCCCCCCAAAATTTGCATGTGAGACAATGCAAGAAGGTTCAGAGGAATAGTGATTGAGTTGTGAGAGTCTTAACCCATCAGAGAATTAATCCCCTGATGGGATTAAGACTACTATCTGTGAACTGATTAACTAAGTGGTAACTAAAGGGAGATGAATGGCTGGAGGAGGGGGAACTGGGGGCATGACATTGGGATATATATTTCTATCTGACAAGTGGAGTCTCTCTCTCTCAGCTTTCTGATCATAATGTGAGCTGCTTTCCTCCTCCATATTCTGCCATGACTTGTAGCCTTACCTGGAGCCCCTGAGGAATGGAGCCTATGGAGTGAGACCTCTGAAACCATGAGCCCCAAAATAAACTTTTCATCCTCCACAATTGCTCTGGTGGGGTCTTTTATTCAAAGTGGTGAAGAAAGATGACTAAAACAGAAATTGGTACCAGGAGTGGAGTTGCTGCTATGACTAACCTGACCATGAAGCATTTGGAAGCATTTGGAGCTCTTTAGAATTGGTTGGAGGAATAAATATTGAGATGTGTAGAATTGTAAGCTGGAAATGCTTTAGACTGTTGTAAGAGGAGCTTAATGGCCAATTCTGGTGGGAGCTCAGAAGACCAGATGCCAATAGGACCATGGACAGTGAAGACAGGGCTCAAAAGGGTTTAAAGGAAAAGGAGGACACTATTGGTAATTGAACTAGAGCCCATTCATGTTATGTCCTGGCTGAGAAGTTGTCTCCCTTTTGCTTGTGTCCTGAGAATTTCTGTGAGCAATGGACTTCTTAATCTGGCAGAAGAAATTTCTAGGCAGCATAGCATTCAAGAAGTGACATGGGTATTGCTGGTGGCTTTTAGCCAAATTTATTGTGATATTCAGGAGCACAAAGCAGAACAGAAAGATTTGAAAAACTTGGACTTGAAAGGCAGAGTAAAACTGGGGCTATGGAAGTTGAAGTTGTTAAAGACTTTTATGGCTGCTAAAGTAATGCTAAAGACTTTGCCCAGAGAGTATAAGAAAGATGGCCTGAGGCCTCTCAGGAATTGGCAAGACCATATCCATCTCAGACTCAAAAAAGTAAAAGTAAAAATTTTCTTGAGAAGAGACCAGTGGGGTACCCTTCTTACACAAGGGGACCTAGAAAGTTTTTTCAATATGCTCAGCTACCCAGGCACTCAGAGGCAATTGCAGCCATGGTCCATGGAGGCTTGGCTACTGTTCAAGATGGCAGAAGACCTTGGTGTAAACAACATGGTGCTAGTTCTGCAAGACTCAAGAATGGTGAAGTTAGGGGGTCATGGAGACTTCCACCAAGATTTCAACGGAAGGCCTTGGAGGCCTGGCAAAGTGCAGCAGGGTTGGAGTCCCTGAAGTCAGCCCTACAGAGGGCAACATGTGGAGATGTGAGAAGGAAACCAAGGTTGCAGTGGAGATCCCTGAGATTAAGAAATGCCAGTTATGTAGGACATGGTCCTAGGAAAGCTGCGGGAATCAAGCAGAGACAAGCCAACAGAAAGCCTAATCAGACTACAAACAACAAGACAACAGGGGCAGAGCTACACAAGCCCTTTGGACAGAATATCACCATGCCATGTGCCCCAGATGTCGAACATTTGGAGCTACAGGACTTGTTTGCCCAGCTGGATTTCAGTCTTGCTTTGATCCTATCCCTTCTTTCTATGCCCCTATTTTTCTGAATGGAAATTTTTTCTCTGTACCATTATATATCGGATACTTTTAAATTGCGTTTGATTTTGCAGGAGCTCACAATGTGAGATTGCCTTGCGCCTCAGAGAACACTCTGGACTTGAACTTTGAGCAATCTCGGAACTGTTGAGACTCTGAGACCCTTGGGAATGGACTAAATATATTTTGCATTGTCAGATGAGTGTGAGCTTTTGGGGTCAGGGACAGAATGTTATGGTTTGGATGTGAAGTGTCCCCAGAAAACTCACGTGAGAGAGAGACAATGCAAGAAGGTTCAGAGGAAAAGTGAATGGGTTGTGAGAATCTTAACCCAATCAGTGAATTAATCTCCTGATGGGATTAACTGAGTGGTGACTAAAGGCAGGTGGCATGTGGCTGGAGGAAGTGGGGAACTGAGGGCACGGTTTTAAAGCACATATTTCTATCTGGCAAGTGGAATATCCCTCTCTTCCTCTGTTCTTCTCTTCCCCTCTCCCTCTCTCCTGCCCTGCTTTCTGATCATGATGTGAGCTGGTTCCGTCTGCCACACTCTTCCACCATGACGTCCTGCCTCACCTTGAGGCCTGAGGAATGAAGCCTACTATCTATGAACTGAGACCTCTAAACCGTGAGGCCCCAAATAAACTTTTCCTACTCTACAACTGTGCCAGTCAGGTCTTTTAGTTGTAGTGATGATAAAGCTTTAAAATACTACTGCACTCATCACATTCATAAAAGGGGAAAACATGACCATAATAAGTAGAAAGTACTTGATAAAAGTCAACATCTATTTATTTATTTTTCTATTGGTTATTCAAAACATTACAAAGATTGCAGAATCACATCGGTTACACATCTATTTATGATAAAAAGTTTTCTAGCAAAGCAGGAGCTCCTTTAATCTAATGAAAGTTATATATCTACCCCCAGATCACAAAAAAATGCAGGGGCTGGGGTTGTGGCTCAGCGGTAGAGCGGTCACCTAGCATGTACGAGGCTCTGGGTTTGATCCTAGCACCACATAAAAGTAAATAAATAAGATAAAGGTATTGTGTCCAACTACAATAAAAAAAAAATTCTATTTAAAAAATGCAAAACACTACTGCAAACATCACACCTGATGTGAAGCAGGAAACAAGACAGGAAAGAAACAGTATGTCTACTAGCATAACTTTTATTCAACACAGTACAGGAGGCCCCATCCAATGCAATTAGAAAAGAAAATCAATAACAGAAAAGTTGGAAGAGAAGAAATAAAATTATCATTTGAAGATGACATGATTGTATGTCTAGAAAGTTTTTAAAAGAACACCAACTGTCAAAATTAGTAAGATAAACTATTAGAATTAATAAATTGATATTATGTACTAAATGTGTCCTCTTCCCAAGTTCTATGTTGAAGCCCTACCTACAATAGAATAGTATTTGGAGGGGGACACTTGGGAGGTGATTAGGTACTGAGGGAGGAGCCTTCATAATGGATTAACGCCTTTATAAGAAGAGGAAAAGCTCTCTCCCCCACACTCTGTCTCTCTTCAGGTGCACACTCCCTACAGCAAGAAGGCAGCCATCTGAAGCTAGGAGAAGGGCTCTCATCAGAGCCCGACTGGTATGTCCCCTGATCTTAGACTTCCCGCCCCCAAGAACTGTTATTTAAACCACCTAGTCTAATAACAATATTTTGTTAGAGCAGCCAGAGCAGACTACAACATTTAGCAGTGCTGCTGTCACCACATTAAAAACTAAATGTTTGTCTAATTAATTAAGTTGAATGTAAAATTTAAAAATCTAAATCATATAACAACATAGAAATGAAATAACCAGGAGTCACCTGACAAAATATGTACAAATATGACAAAGTATGTTCTTGTTTTATAGTAAAATAAGAAAACAATAAGAAAATTAAAGAAGACATTAAAAATGAAAGGGTATACCTCATTCATGGATGAAAGACTCAGAATATTTGACATTTTCAGTTCTCCTCAACTTATTCTACACTAGAGATTCAATATAAATTTTTCAAACTACCTAGCAAACCTTTTTTTGACAGAAACGGAAAATGCATAAGAAACTCTAATGAACTAAAAATAGCCAAGCTGATTCTGAAGAAATTACAAAGCTCTAGAATTTATACTATTTATATTACTTGCTATCAAGGTCTATTTATCTATTTATTTATTTTTGATATCAAGGGTTATTATAAAGCCATATAATTAAGTGTGACACAAGGACAAAGAGGCCAACGCAACATAACAGTCCAGGAAAGAGCTGCTGCTGCCGTCTCTGACCTGAAGGCGGTCTGCAGGCAGAGGCCCTCTTCAGGAGTCCTTTAGGGCATTCAGCTGACAAGATGAGGCACTGTGGACAGCAGTCTGCTCTACCAAAATCCATGGATGCAGGTGTTAATCGTATCTTTAAAACACCTTCACAGCATAAACCAGTTCTTGGTCAATGTGGCCTGGCCAAGTTGACATAAAATTAACCATCACACTTAGGTAAGGCAAAGATTACAATGTAAGACAAGAAAAGTATGAATGATTACAAAAACCAACAAATTGGATTTCATTAAAATAAGAAGAACTTTTGAAAGAAGTGTTAAGTAAGTGAACAAAAAGCATAGTCTAGAACTTGTACATGAAAATATAAAATCTCTTACAACTCAAGGCTTTAAAACCAATTAAAACACTGGGCAAAAGACTTAACACAACTTCATTAAAGAAATATGGCTGGCAAGTTAAGATCAAGAAATAATAGCTGAAGTCACTAGTCATCAGAGAACTGTGAATTAAAACTGAGATAGCCACCGCACACCTACTAGAGATGACTGGAAACGAAACAAAAAGACTGAGAGACCACGGACCAGCAATGACGTGCAGCAACTGGCTCACTCGTATTTCACTAGTGAGTATGAAAACATGGTTCGGCCCTTGGGAAAACAGCTCTATGGGAAAGCAGATTTAAAGCATGCTCATCAGGTGCGTGCGCACACACTGACAAGCCAGTGTGGTAATGATGCTTCACAGTTCCATCAGCCATTCCACAAAGTACACATATTTCGCAGCATCTATGTTATCTATATATAAATATATACAATTTTTGTCAGTGAAGATACATAAATAAAAAAGAAATGGTGTTCCAGTTTCTTACAAATTTAAAACACATCTTTACCATAAGACTCAGAAATTCCATTCATCCAGAAAGAAATAAAAACAAACATCTACGCCAAGACCTGCACACAGGTGTTACAGCAGCATTGTTCACAAACATCCCCAAATGGAAGCAGGTGTCTGCCAGCTGAAGAATGAGAGGTGCTTTTACCCACCCAGAACACTACTCGGCAATGACAAGGAACCAGTCACTGCTGTGCACACCCCAACGGGCAGGCGGGCAGGTGAATCTCAAGTGCATTATGGTGAGTGGAAGAAGCCCGGTACAGAGGCCAGAATATCATGTGACCACTTACACAACATTCTGCAAAGGGGAGTAACACAGACAAAACTCAGATCAGAAGCGCTGGAGGCCAGGAGCAGAGGAAGGAAACTGAAAGGGATATTCTCTGTCCACTGTGTCCCTGGTTACAAAAGCATGTAGCCATCAAAATGCATATAACCCCATATGGAAATTATACCCTGATAAATCTAATTGAAAAATACTGACAGTAAAAGCCAGAAAGATGAAAAATTACATTAGGATAAAATCTTATGTGGGAATAATAACAATAGAAATATAAATATTTTAACTTGTGAAACTTCAAATTGTTGAGGAACTTGGTCTCATACCTTTCACGTTACTAAAGCGAAATGATGAATGTCAAATCATTGTGGTGTTTAGATTCCACCAGACACATTAAAAAGGATGATATGTTAATTTTAAGTGTCTGTGTTTATAATATATTGGAAGTTATATGCTCTGATACCATTTGAACTTATTATCAATGTAAAAATACACATGAAAGTGCATAGTCTTTGACTCTGTCCCGAGAAACACAAAGACCACAGCACCGGAGCACAGCTTCCCAAAGCTGCACCACAGCTGGCTTACAGCTGGGGCAAGACGTGCATCCCCAAGATCTCTTGGGCAGGCAGGCAGGCAGGCAGGCAGGCAGGCAGGCTGCCTTCATTCAGAAGCAATCTGTCTGTTAACCTAAATGTGCTTTATAAATACTCCGGGAGGGCTGTAGTTGAAAAAGATCCTGAAGCACTGCTCTGCAGAAATTCTGGCACATGTGCACAAATGGAAAGGTTCAAGAAAGCTTACTGCAGTTTTAATCACATGGTGACTAACTGAGAACAACTGAAGTGTCCTTCCACCAGAGACAGGAAAACAAAATGAAATTTTACACAGCAATGAAAATGAATAAACTACAAGAGCTACACGTATCATCACGATGAATCTCAAAGACTTAGTGTTGGATGAAAAAAACCAAGGTGCCAGTACAAAACATCTCCATGTACATAACACTTGAAAATATGCCACAGAAGATGATGTATTATTTATTAATAAATTCAGTGCCAAAATATTAGAACAGGAATAAGATTGATAAATATCAAAATGTGGACTGTGATTCTAGATGGAGGGGAAGGAATCAAGGAAGAAAAAAACAAGGATTTTAAATTTTATGTGTGATATTTTATTTCTTTAAAATTTTTTAGAAAATATGGCAAATGTTAAAACTGGATAAATTTAACTGGCATAAGTGCCAGTTATACATTATGTTATTCTCTACACTTTCTGTGTTTAAAATATTTTCAATGGACACCAAAAGACCAATGCATGTATTTAGTGTTCTTGAAAATGTGACAAGAGTTCTGCTTAACTGTACTTTTGATAGTTTATGGCAAATACACAATCCTTAGAGTCCAAAGATTCAGAAAACTTAATCAAGCCTAGAGATTAAATATACCCATCGTTAACATTTTAATTAGCTAATTACTGGAACCTAAACATAAGGCCAGCATGAATACTCTCTTTAAGTCCTAAGTAAGCCACAGAAAATTTCATGAGTTCAAATTAGTAAGGATCAAATGTCATTTCTAACATAAATAGCTTGTTTTGTGCAGTCTTTAATAAATTTATTGATTCATTTGACAAGAAGTAAATGACTATGTGCTTTGTGCTAATCTGAACATCCCAAGGTCAAGGCTGTTCTCATAAAGCTTTATAGTCCAGCAAGAGGGACACAATAGGCAAAGAAGGAGAGATTTGGAAAGTGCTCTGATTGACATAAGATGTGGTAGCAGAGATGACGGGGGTGGGGGTAGGAGATGAGGGAAGTCACTTCTCAGATAATGTACTGCTTAAAAAGGGAACTGTATATGTATAAACCTGAAATAGAAGGTGACAAGTATCTCAGGTGACGATATGCACATGACCACATGAGCATTATAAACTGCACGTAAGCACTCTGAGCCTGTAGAAATACAGGACATTTATCATCATGCAGTGGTTTGAAGCCTGGGAATTCTTTTTTAAAAGTTAAAACTAGAAATAACTTTTTTCCCTCTCTACAAACATTTAAATAAGTACCATAACCCAGTGACACAGAATGATTTCTTATGTGGTATTTAAGTAAAAACAATATAGTACTGAAAACAAAATTAACAAGAGTCCTCAGGTATTTACTGAAAGACACTAGTAAGAATCAACATTTTCTAACATGTGCCACCCATTTAGAAAAAAAACGACAGACTGAAAATATATTCTCAGGAACAGGTATTATGAAACAAAGAAAGCAAATATAGACAGGGATCAAAAAGCAGGTGACTGTGAACAGTAAAATAATATTGCAGCAAGACATTAAACATCTGTATTATATTTCAGCATTTGTGTTAACACTCAAACTTTTCTTGAAGCTGTAATGTATTTTCTTGTGAATGGATATAGTAAATAGTAGATCCTTTCATTTCAATCAGAAGAAAATAACCTAAGTGCTCTTGTTGAGAGCCGAACTCCTCATTGCCAGCTGTATCCCAGATGGCCACCTAAGAGATTTAAACTTCATACACCCTGTGGGCACCATCCAGTATTCCCAGGTACACAATATGGCCCAGACAGGCATGAGAATTGGAAGGAAGGAAAGAGGAAACACTGCTTAGGGGCTGAACATGTGTCCCCCCAAACTTCAAATGTTGAAACCTAATCACCAGTGTGATGGTGGGATGAGGGGGGCTTTTGGGAAGTGATTAGTGCCCTTAGAAGAGGCTCTAAGATTCTAAGGTGGCCTCATAAAAATTCTCCCCTTCCATCATATGAGGATGCAGAAAGTAGGCCTTCACCAGACTCCAGATCAACAGTCTCCTGTTCTTGAATTGTCCAGCCTCCAGAAGTGTGAGGAATTAATTTCTTTGGTGCATTCGCTACCAAGTTGATGGTGTTTTTGATGCAACAGTCCAAATGGACAAAGACCAATTCTTGTCTTTGTTTACAGACCACAGAGACACGACATCTTCTCTGTTTACAGTTCTAATTGCTACATTTCAGAAGACAACAAAAGGAAATATAGAAACAATAGTGGAAGTAAATTAATAGTCAAGGACCAGAAACCCCTTCTGTACAAAGAGTGAAAAAAAATCAGATCCTCTAATCCAGGAAAACAAAGGCTGAGAAAAGCCTAGGAGATCAGGGAGGTTTGCACAGGGTAATTAGAATAATTTCCAAATCTGAAAATAAAGAGCCATGAAGCAACAATGCAGGTTGAAAGAGGCTGAATGAAGACTGCCTCTTTTAATGACAGTTTTACAGGATGTATATAGCATCTTATCCATGAGGTCAGTCAGAAAAGTAATTCCTTAAAAAAACCAAAAGTATTTGATAAAATCATGGTTTCTGAGTGCTGCTTTCGAATCCTGTATTACTATCTGTTGTCCTGCAACCACGGTCAGGTTTTTTAACCCGTCTGGCCCTCAATATCTCATCTACGAAACGCTGTCATGAGGAGAAAATGAGTAAAGGACCTAGGACAGCACTTGCCACATACTAAGTGCTATAAAACCTCAGCCACAGCTCCACGTGCAGAAGAGGCAGCACAGCTGGTCTGACTGCCACCCCGCTCCCATGGCTGGCCTCTGCCTGGCATCATAAGGATCACACAGCCTCTAACTGACAAGGGTGGATCACTGCCTGCAACTGGGCAAATGATATGGTTCATGTTGGACACATGTTTTCCTTCTGGGAGTCTGGAATTTGGGTACATGCTATCTCTGGACACACGTGGACAGAGACAGTCAATTATTTTACACTAGATATAAATACAGTAAGAATGCATTTTAATAAATCCTGAAGTTGAGTTCAACAAAAAAGTGATTTTCAAAGGCTGGGGATATGGCTCTCTGGCAGAGCATTTGCCTGACATGTGTGAGGCCCTGGGTTTGATCCCCAGTATGGAAATAAATAAACAAATAAGATTTTTAGATATTTATACCTTGAATATAATATCTTCATGACAATGGAAAACATTCCATGTTTTTCTCATAAATAATGGATGAAATAATAAAGTTGAGATTCAATAGCACAATCATTAAATTGCATCACTATCTTATGATACTATGTTTTTATGTCACATGAAAATTAATATTTAGCTTATGGCTTCTAAATGATATTCTATACAAGAACAATAAGTGGCTGTGGCCTTCATATGCTTCAAACAGAAATAGAAGATATATCACAAGTCAAATGCCAAAATTACTGAATTTTAGAAATGCATTGGTAATTTTATACATTTTCTACATTTCTTATAAATAGTCTTCTAATATTTAATAGTCTACCCATATTTGGAAAATTTTTTTTTAAGTTTGGAATAAAAATATTTAATAATTCATATGACTTTCTGTTTTTAGACAATCAATTACCCCCTGAACAAACTAAAAATGCTGGATAAGACACTCAATACAAAATCACCTTAAAAATTACCAAAGAACTTAAAAGGCAGTGGAGAACTGCCAGGTCAAAACTTGGGGAAGGGCTGGGGATGTGGCTCAAGTGGTAGTGCTCTTGCCTGGCATGCATGCGGCTGGGGTTTGATCCTCAACACCACATACAAACAAAGATGTTGTGTCTGATGATAACTGAAAAATAAATATTAAAAAAAAAAAAAACTTGGGGAAGAATGAGCCGAGAGAATGGTAGAAAATCAGCTCCCCAGGGCCACGTTTACCCTGGAGACAATGGCCTGTATCCTGCACTCAGCTTTGGTTTGGTAGCTTCATGGGGGAACAGGCCAGAAGTCAAGATCCAGAGCTTGCCCAATATGGATCATCTCACAGGATTAACCTGAAACCCAAAGTGTTGCATGAAACTTTCCTATTATTGAGCAAAGTAGCAAAGAGAGGGAGAGGGAGAGATTATTACCTAAGAGAAAGCAGAGAGAAAGAAAAAGAGAGAGGGAAGAAGGGAGGAAGGAAAGAAGGAAGGATGAATTTCCATCCCTAAGAGGTTATGATTATCGACTGACCCATGCCACTCATGTAGATGGGTATCCTGGATCTAAGCATAACTGAATGAAAACAGAAACTTCCACCCATGGATCTGTCTCAACCTGACCCTGATCTGACAGTGTTCCTGGGAGTCTGGCCAGAGCAAAAAAGCCACTGCAAGGCGAGTCCTTCATTTAGAATACTTAAGAGTTTGAGATACTATAGTAGAAATTACAGTTTCTAAAACAATAGGAAACAATGCATTTTCAAAAGCAAAAGTTTTCTGATTATCTATGTTTATAATTCAAAAATTAGAAAATTTTCAAGGTATCTCAAGTTCCTTATGGTTTCCTGGCTTCTTCCTCAAATGTCTATATTGCTTTCTTTATTGAAATTTCTGTACATTAAGATGAGCTTTTCTTTTTTTCATGACCTATTTTTCCAATGGGACTGAGAGGGGAAATTACAAATGCATATTTAAAGCCACAAGAATATTTAAATTCTCCCTATTTTTGTCATACATTTTTAGTAGTTTCTATGTGCGATGAAAGATAAAAACTTGTGTGCATGATTAATTATAATTATGAAAGAATGCTAGGCAGTTGTTTAAGAAATGAGAACAACAAAGGAATAAACTACTGCAGGCATCACCAGGACTGGAATGACACTGCTCTGTGTACTCCATTTCCATGGCAACCAGCAATGGGAAGATGAATGTTTCATAGTCACTCCGCTCTGCAGTACACGTCTATAAATCAAACTTGCATAAAGAGCACATGATTTCTGCTATGGGCTGTACTCAGGGCTGGTTTATTTTCCTGTTACTGCATAATTATAGAAAAGAATCACAAAACAATGAGGTCATTTTTAGTGGGGAAAAACTCAGAAATTACTGATACACCTGTGGCATATGATGCCATTTATCTGGCAAGAAACAAGAAGCGGGGAAGACAGACAGCAAGCCAAAACCCAGCCTGCCTCTGGTGTGAAGCGCACACCCCAGGCCTGGTGTCCCCTGCCTCCCTTATCTCTGCTCTGACACAATACAGGAGCTACTTAGTCAGCTGCCTCAGGAACAAGTCCTGATTCTGATAATTGGGCAGAAACACACTCCATATTTAGTGTGAGAGGTTACTGAAGGAAAACAAGTGTACCCTTGTTTTTATTTACATTGAAAATGGCTCATCATGCAGAGGTCAGTATGGGAAAATAATGTAGTAGCATGGAAGTGGAAGTCAGGGGACCCGAGTTTGGTCCGGATCTATGGATCTTGGCTAAAGCCATAAAAGTTTGCTCAGCCTCCATTTTCTTAGCTATAAGACAAGATGGTGTATGTGATTCTACAAGTCTCTCACCATCTAATTCCAAGATGCTTCAGTCTCTAACTCTCAAAGACCTGATGCATCCCTCAGATCCAACTAAAGATGATAGCTGTGCTATTCCTAAAAACAATATCTATACACAGACATGCATATGTATGTGTATATGGAAGGTATGGCAAAGGTGTGTATGTATGGCGTACACACATTTATATACACATGTGCATGTGGACACACACACATACATGCCTGACAGGTATATTTTAAAATTCTTTACCAGCTAAAACTCCTGGTTAGTAGTGTTTAGATATTTCACCATTCCACAGAAGCCTTCTTAAAACTTTTTTCAACCTTCCAAACACAAAAGATAATGTATAAAGTTTAATATAAAGCTATCAGTTTAATTTTTTTCAATTTTATAGATAATCCAATAATTTTATAACATAAAGAATATTTAAATTTCAGTAATATGGACTGCTTACTGGGAAGCACCTGCTTCTTGAAGTTCTGAGTCCTCAGAGACATGCCCAGGCTCTTCTGGAGTCCAACTTGATATGCCTGAGGCCCAGCGATAGCAATGCTCAATAGAAGTTTGTAGGAAAAAAACTGATAGACGAACAAACTCGTATGACACCATTGCCATACCTTCCAGCAACCTTGTATTCCACTCTCCAACCTTAAATGTTTAAGCAGCTCCCGACCAACATATAAACATTCTTAGGATTAAACTGGAAAATTTCGGGAAACAAGATATAACTATATGGTTATCTCTTTTGTGAATCTTTATAAAATCTTTGTAGAATTTTAACCAGAAATAGCTTTCTATTAGTGGACCATGAGACATCATCTGAACCAAAGAGGACCCCCTGCCCCAAAGCCTACATCCTAAGTCCTCATGGTGTGCTAGGTACTGAAAAAGAACCGAGTCAGCTTCAACCTAGGGAAGCACAGGGTAAACAACACCCCAGAAGCACCTTACACCTACTGTGGGGAAAGTTGTTATCATGACCGTTTTACAAGTTGGGAAAACTGAGATATAAAGAATCTAAGTACCTAAGGGACAGTTATGAATATGTAGGGAAAGTCAAAACCTGGCCTCTCTGACCCCAAAGCCTATGCCCCTGACTGTATCTCAGGGTGCCATCATGCACAGACTACTGCTCCCTTTGGATTCTTCAGAGCTAAAATAAGGAGGGGGCCACAAAGGGTTAAATGAATCTAATCCTACAAAAGCAATGATTCTGCTGTCACAGAATACACTTACAGTTTAAAAAAATTGTAAAGTAATAACAAGTCAAAATTTTTGAAATCTGAATTTGGCACATAAATAGTAACCAGAAATAGAACTCTACTGCTCTATGGCCCACATCTCCCTTCCCTAACAAGCAAGTCTAATCCAGGATGGAGTCAGATGATTCAAACCACACAACTTCCCCTGGGAATACTAACATACTTCTATAGGAGCATACTATCAATGTACTCTGTTGGCTCTCTGAGGGATTTGGGTTGATTCCTAACTTTAGGAAATGCACTAATTTGTACATATGCTTTTGATATTAATTTTTCAAAAACTAATAAAAAACATTTATTAAGAAAGACTCCAGGTTCACCTCTTCTCTTTTCAATTAGCTTCGTATCAGAGTTTTTAGCACCACCAACTGGATAAAGAGATCTACTACAAAAATGTGCTTGGCACTCAAATCTGTTTTGTTCACTGAGAGAGGACCATACATTTATCTCACATTTAATTTATGGTAAAGTAATTTATTTCAGTCACTAAATAAAATTAGAAATGCCTTTCTTTGTCAGTCAAATTAATAATCATTCACGCTGCCTTTTTCACATAAGGAGGAGGTATATTTTGGTTAGTAAAAATCATTAGCAAAAACTATATCTAACCACTAGAGCTAATTTGATTTATTCTATCTTAAAACTCATAGTCAAAAAGCAAAGACTGAGAACTACAATTAAAATTAGAAGCTACTAGAATAAATGGTATGGAGGACTATGCTTTGTATACAAATTTTATCAGACCCTGGTTTGACTGGAAATAAAAATGACCGAGGAGATAATTTCACATTTAAAAAAAAAAAAAAAAGTTGAACTTTTTCCTCCAAGATACCTGTCTCAAAGGTGAATATTGTCATTTCATCTGTCATGTGAACATACACTGCCATTTCTTTCCTTCCTGTTTAATTGAACCCCACCTAGCAATGGGTACCAGTAAGGGAGAGCACAGTTGAGCCCTTAGGGTACAAAAGTGATCTCCACTCAATGAATCAATCTGTGAAAGTAAGTAACCTTGAAGAACTAAATCTAATTTTCCCCAGAACCAATTTGTGGATACCCACTGTCTATGAAAAGTACATCTAGCCACTTGTTCTCATGACAAATTTGTAACCTGCAGAATGAATGGCAACACTATGGCCAATCTGGTCACTGCAGACCTCTCTACTAGACAATGTTCAAGAAAGAAATGAAAAGATTCCATCCCAACAATCAAATTTGACTCTGATGACAGGGTTCAGTTAAAAGCTTCCTGACAGAGTTTAAAACTACTGTAGTAATTTTGTGATAATAGCAGATTAAACTCTAATAAATGTGTAGTCAATTTCATAATTTTTAAAAGCCTCCGAGTCTGAATCCGCAATTGAAAGTCTAGTAGAGACAACAATTTGTAATAGGCACAGATAATTAAGAAGGGTAGAAAAGCGGTAGTCCTTAACACATGATTTGGACATACAAACTTTGATCAAATTAACTTCTTATTCTTACTTATTTGCCTCATTCATTCATTCATGTATTCATCAATGACTCCAACAAAACACAGTTAAATTCCTGCAAGGAACAAATTAGAGTGAGATTTCTACTGTCTCTTCTTCTCTTTGAATGAGAGTCCCCATATACCATCTCCAATACAAAGGTTTCTATCTGAAGACATGAGTGGATTATGAGGAACATTAATAGTAAGATTGGGTTAAGGAAAGCATTTTGTAACTTTTATTTATTTTTGTTTCTAAATATCTCCTTTAATAGGATTCTTGAATGATACTTAATGCTAAATTTGTTAAGACTATTTTTGAACATGACTAAGAAACTGAAAAACTGTACATATTCAAATTATACAACATGGTGTTTTGATAGAAATATACCTTGTGTAACAATTTCCACTACTGAATTAATTAACATATTCATCAATTGACAGAATTCATTTGTGCTTGTTTTAGCAAGTTTCAAGCATATAATGCAGTGTTATTAGCTATAGTTACCTTGCTATACATTAGATCTCTAGAATTCATTCATCTTATAACAAAAGTTTGTCCTTTTGACCAATACCTTTCTCCCCCTACTTCCCGGTCACTGGCAACCTCTCTGTTTCTCTGAGTTTTGACTGTTGTAGATTTTACAAGTAACTAATATCATACAGTATTTGTCTTTCTTTGGCTGGCTTGTTTCCCTTAGTATAATGTCCTCCAAGATCCTCCAAATGACAGGATTTCCTTCTTTTTCAAAGTTGAATGATATCCCATCATACTGCATGTGTGTGTGTGCGCACACAATCATTTCTTATCCATTTATTCATCGATGGACACTTGGGTTGCTTCCATGTCTTGGTGACTGTGAATGATGCTGCATTGAACATGGGAGTGCAGACACTTTAACTGCAAGCTCAGTCTGTTCCCCATTATTATTAGGCAGTGTGTTCCTACATCACAAGACAAAACACTGGACCATTGACAGGGATCTGCAACATGATTATTATCAAATAAAACTTTTGGATAATTTGTCAGTCTCCTATTGACTATAATTCTCCTATGACTGTTTTTCTTTGACCAAAAGATAAAATAACTGAGAATTAACTCCAGTTTGGCTTGAATTTAGCAAGAGCCTTCAGGAAGGTGGAGAGCAGAGCACTGACTGACTGTAGAATGGGTAAAGAGCGTTTGGGGCAAGAGTTAGGCTGCTGCAGAAGGAAGGCCAGTGGTCATAAGGGAGCTTCAGGTCTCAGACTGGCAGAGAGCAGGTCCAAGTACCAGAGCCCACTTACCAGCTTAGTCCCCGCCCTCGGGTTGGAAAAGGGTGAAGCCTTGGCAAAGAACGGGAGGCTAAGGAGGGGAAAGTAGTATCAGCGTTCCTGGGGCTTAGCAGCTAAGAGGAACCAAGAGAAACCATTTCTGATACTGACGGTCTGAGTTCCACAGGTGAGAGGAGGGTGGAAGTGAGTGGCAAGTGGGAGAGAAGAGGGGAAAGCAAAGGTTATTAGTATTAGCACCTGTCCTGGTTCTCCGGGGTTGGCTTAGGAACTGGGTGAACCAGAGTCACCAGTAGGTTCAAGGGGTGGAAGGGCAGAAGCAGGGGAAAGAGCAGGAACTCAGGAATCACAGTAAGCCGAGAGGGTTTAGTGACTACTCTGCCTGATTTTCTCTAGCAGCAGCTTATACGCAAGGAGGGCAGAGGAGCAAAGAGCGTGGGGGGGCAAGGTGAAACTGATAAACCAGTTCTGAACTCAGCAACGGATTAAAAGTCCTCAAAGTAAGCGAAACTATAACCTACCTTAGAATAAAAAATACGAATTTAGTTTAGCATCCTCATTCCAGTTAAAAATATAATAAAACTCCACTCATCAATTTTAAATATTTTTTGCTTCCACAGTTTGTTTGCCAAATATTTTGGCACTGTGATATATTCTCTAGGCAAGAAGCATGCCACGTGCATTCCTGTCCACACAGCCTGCCCCGCAATGCCTGCTACAGCTTCAGGGGCTAAAATGCTGCATCAGCAGCCTCTTGTATATTTTCATAAACAGTTCCTTTTGTTTATGTTTTAGGTAATCAAATGAAATCTCAAGGATAACACTCCAAACCAAAGCCATTCACATGAACAGAGAAAATCTACAGAATTATGCAAGTGTTTTATCAAGGTGAATACGTGTGGTTTCCTCGTGTTTATGGCTGGCATGGTAGGGATACGAACACAGGGTTCCTACCCTCAGAACATGTGTATTGTTAAAAGAAGTGAGAAAGGAATAGGGCAGTGATTGGAAGCACAGGGCAAAAAGCCAGCCTGAATCTTGAATCTGAGTCTGAATCTTGGTTGCATTCCTAACCCGCTGGTAGCCTGGAGCAAATCCTTTGACTGCTCCAACTTCTTTTCCTCATCTGTGAAATGGGAACAGACAGTCTAACACACAGGCTCCTGTGAGGGTCTATGCTGCATGGCATCTGGTACAGAGTAAAACCTCAGGAAATGGTGGTTACTGCTCATGTCATGGTTATACCATTGACTATGTTAGTGTGGCAAGCACTACGGCAGTCCTAAGAAAGAGGGAAGATATTGTGAGACAGAACAATAAGGAAGGGCTTCACAGAAGTGTTCAATGAAGGAATGGATACCCATTAGATGGGATGGAGCGAGGGAGGAGGAAGAGAGAAAGCAGTGAACCTGGCACAAACAAAAATGTGGAAGAGAAATGAGAGGATAGGTATAGGGCAAGCACACCAAATGGTGGGTCAAATGTGTGACCTGGGCCTGCCAGCAACTTTTGAAAAAGGCTCACCAGTTTCTGTCTATAGCACTTTGTATTTCAGGCAAAGAAATGTAGATGTTCTATGGCAGGCAATGAGCAGCTATTGAAGTCAAGAAGTAACATTAAAATGTAATGATAATTTACCCTCATTAATCTAAATTTAACTAGAAGGGTAGACTAGTGATTTTCAAACTTTAATGTGCATATGAATCACCCAGAGATCATATAAAAGTAAACAAATCTGATTCAGGACCTTTGGAGTGGGGCTGAGATTAGGCATTGGCAAGCTCCCTGACGCTGATGCTGCTGGTCTTTGGAGGACTCTGTGTGACAAGGGTGAACCTCTCCGTGGGAGCCTGAGGGAGGAGAGTGTCTGAGTAGGAGGTGGGTAGACAGGATGTCTAGCCTTAAGGCAGCAAACTCCTGTGACACAGATGTCACAGATGAAAAGGGAGTACTGGAAAATGTTTGGTCCTTATTTTAGGCTCTATATAAGGAGGACAATAACGTTAATGTAGTTCTTAATTCTGAGCCTATTTTCCCAGGCCATTTTTAAATGTTATTTTAAATATCTCATAAAATATAAAGATCTTTTAGCAAATACAAATTTCTCTTATTTTATAAATATAGCATACAATATTATTAAGATTTCCACCCAGAAGTTTGCTATCTACTACAAAGGAAAAAAACACAAGAAATTGATTCCTTTTTCTATAAAGGAAAATGGCATGAATACATTCATGATGTGAGGCTATTAATAACTTCAAGGATGACTGAAAGGGTTAGCAACATTTGGTCATAGAGAGAAACCATGGCAGCAGTTTCTTATGTGACAGTTGAATTAAAAGAAAAATAGCCCTCGTGCTATTACAGCAAGAACAGCATATTCAACCACATATGTAGATGAGGAATTGGATATGGTGGCCATAACACTTGTTATAGTGACATCTCAAAAACTAAACCCAGTGTTAAGTGGCCATAACACTTGTTATAGTGACATCTCAAAAACTAAACCCAGTAATTTCCTCCTGAGAACAGTCTTTGTCATACTGACAGACCACATCTGTATTCATGCTGTGGTGGCTTCTGAATAATATCTGTGGTATACAGAGAAAATAAAGGAGTCTGCCATGCCACTCTCCATGATAAATAACCCTGCCAGTGAATTTCAGAGCTGGAAGACGCCTGCCAGATCACATAACACAGCACCCTCACTTCTGGGATGAGAAGACTGTATCCAGAGAGGCTCAGTGACTTGTGGAAGACCGGTCAGTGGCAGAGCTGGGACTAGTGCTTGAGTCTCCTGCTTCCCAGCTGGGGACTCAACTGGACTTCGTGACCCTTCCGTGGCACCAGCTTGCCCTTGGGGGAGTGGAGCTACCGAAAACAAAACCAACCATAGTACAACGCCTATTCGCTACATAAGCCATTCATTTACATGAAACGTAGACAAATGTAGTACAAAGCCACCAGGAGCTGCAGGGGCTGCGAGGTGAAGCCTCCACTGCTCCTGACCACACACGCAGGAGATGGTATATGAATACAAACAGCCACGTAATTGCATCAACAAAGATATTCATGACAGCTTAGGAGTTTAAAGCAAAAGGTAGAGACAATTTTCTTTTTGAAGGATGGAAGGGTAAAAGGTATAGGATAGGGACAGCTTTCAAGATAAGAAATATCTTAAATTTCTGGGCCTTGAAAGATAAGTAGAATTTACATCGGGGGTAGGTCTAACCTAAGAGGAGACTACACAATCTGGATATCCTAAATGTGGGAGGGGTTAAGTATTCCTTCATATCAAGTAACGGATACTTGATGAAATGAAGTAAATTAGCTTAACAGCAGAAATCAAAATAACACATTCTATTCAAAAATCTATGTAGTGAAGTGATCACTCTTCTCTACTTGCTTCTTGATCCAGTT
The DNA here is from genome assembly GCF_048772815.1 of Callospermophilus lateralis. Classification (NCBI taxonomy): domain Eukaryota; kingdom Metazoa; phylum Chordata; class Mammalia; order Rodentia; family Sciuridae; genus Callospermophilus; species Callospermophilus lateralis. The sequence continues at coordinate 82,051 of NW_027512681.1, read as the reverse complement.
CCTAAGTTTTAAGTCCCGTGTCACCAGGTCTAAAGTTCATGCTGGTAAAAGGACTATCCTCAATTACAAAGGAATAATTTTTGTCCATGGTGCAAAATCACTTAAGAACCCTCTGAAAAACTGGCACTTCCTGGAAATAACTAGCACATAATTATTTATATAGCTGGACTTTTATTTTTAAAATTTTTAATGACACCTAATAATTGTACATGCTTATGGAGTATAGTGTGATATTTCAACATATGTATAAGTACAATGTGTAATGACCAGATCAAGTAATTGGCATATCTATCACCTCAAACATTTATAATTAAAAAAAAATTATTTAGTTGTAGATGGACATAATACCTTTGTTTTATTTATTTATGTGGTGCTAAGGAGGGAACCCAGTGCCCCATGCACGCAAGGCAAGTGCTCTACCACTGAGCCACAAGCCCCAACCAAACAATTACAATTTTATAGCTGATTTTTTAAAGAACAGCTTTATTCACTATATTACATGTGAAAGTCCCTAAGGGTCCCACAAAGAGAAAATTATGAGGTCATCTTGAAAAGCTTATACACATTCATAATCCCCATGTAGTAAACATAAAAGGATAATCGGAAAGGAGAATCTCTGACCATAAAATGCTGAACCAAAAGAATTTAAATAAAAATTAAAGCATTACTTTATACAGAAGACACAAAATTTCATGAAGTGAAAACTAGAAGTGGTAGTGCATGCCGGTAATCCCAGCCACTCAGGAGACTGAGGCAGGAGAATATCAAGTTCAAAGCCAGCCTAAGCAACTTAGTGAAAGCCTGTCTCAAAATAAAAAATAAAAAGGGCTGGGGTTGTGGCTCAGTGGATAAGTTCCTCTAGGTTAAATCCCTAGTACCTAATAATAAATCATAGTAATAAAAAATAGAAGCTCAAGAAGTCTATTTTTCTAGCCATGACACTCACAAAGTGGATACAGCTGATGACTGCTACATGTGCTATGAAGAATGAGATAAAATATCAAATCTTTTTTTTAAATATTTTTTTAGTTGTCAGTGTACCTTTATTTTATTTATATGTGGGGCTGAGAATTGAACCCAGTGCCTCACACATGCTAGGCAAACGCTCTACCACTGAGCTACAACCCCAGCCCCCATCTCAAATCTTTTACATTTTCCTATATACTGAAGCATGAAGATCCTTACAGATCAATAATCACATTCACCAAATTAGGTATTCACTATAACAGCTGTGACCTTCCTGAGGCCCCATGGCCACACTCAGACTCATTCTGATACACAAAATAACTGGGAAACTTTCTCTTTTTAAACATATGCAACAAATTGGTTGCTTACAGAAAGGAATTATGAGAAGCTAAAGAACACAGTGAGGAATGACATTTCAAAAGGGATATAAATGATTTAGAAAAATAAGTGCTATCCCTTCCTTTAGGCCTGCTGGTTCTGTAAGACTTACATTCAGTGTACAAGAATGCCTATTAGTTCATTTTACCCAGCTCATAACAATCCTTTCCAATAGACTGGCCATAATCTAAATTTTGATAGTATTTATTGCTACAAATTATTTTAGTCAGTTATTTGATACAACTTTTCTGCCAAGAGTATCCATCACTCCTTTTTACAATTGCGTTCTCAAGCCCCTAACCCTCACTAAACTCTGACATTGATTATTTCTTACTCAACAAGTCATCATGCTTCTATTTTCAACTAATATTTAGTACTCCAAAAAGGAGAGTTAGATGTTCTTTTATATACTTCGACCTTCCAACATGTAATATAAAGAGGGGAATTCTTACACCAAAAATATCAGGGTATAACTTTAAATGTCCCACATGTGATTGGAGAGCACTTTGATGCCTCCGTATTTTTACTGTACGTTAGCCTGTGGCAATCTGCCTGTGCCTCAGAATCCTGGCTGCTGGGTCAGGCCATGGGGCCTTCTGCACATCCACATTTAATTTCATGCCTGGGAAGCAGAAGAAGCTTCTCAGTGCTTTTTGCCAACTGACAGGTGGTGGGAATATACAAATATCTGTGCTTACAATAGATGGAGAAGGCCTCTAGGCAAGGAGAAGTCAACATACCCATGCAGAGAAAAACACAGGCCAGACATACACAGAGTGCTCATGGCAAAGTCAAAAAAGAACATTAAGCCAGCTCCCTGATGACAGCTGAGGCTATACCATAAACTAAAATTTTCCCCAAATAATGCCAAGCAAGGCCGTCAGAGATTAATTCATGAAAATCACATACAGAAAGAGACAATAGATAAGGAAGCCACATGTGGACATTCCTGGTTGCATTTTAAAGTACTCTTTCCTAGTTATAAGAAATAAATTAAGCCATGAAGAAAACCGTGAGAATTTTACTATCACTGGGCATTTAGAATAAGTGACAATGGACCAACAATTACTTATTTATTATAATGCATAAAGCAACATGCCAAGGACAGTGGAGATAAAACTATAAATTCAGAGGACTTGCAGCATTTTATGGAGACAGTCACAAATACTGCATTTGTATTTATCAAGTAACTGACTAAAGTAATTTGTAGCAATAAATACTTTCAAAATTTAGAAAAAGGAGACAAGGCTGTTCAAAGTAGAAAGGGAAAAAAAGGGTTTTATGGAGAAGGACCTTAAAAGAAAGTCCCAATTTGTATAGTTAGGGATTAGAGAGTCGCTGCCAGGCAAGAGAAATGAATGAAATATAAACGCACGTTGCACAATCAAAGGAGTAAGGATTATGCCAAGGGAAAATGGGAATTTGGGACTAAAGAAAGACAAGTCTGAAAAGGAAGCAGATGTTGGAACAGTGACAAGGTGTTGCACAGTCAAGATGAAGAGTTCTAACTTAGCTATTAGAATCGATGAAGATTCTTTGAACAATAATAATAATAATAAAAAGCACCACAAAGTTTTCAACAAGTTCTATTGGTGTTAAAGTGGAAAGATGTTTCTTGTTTTAATCTGGGTGCTAGAAACAGCCTACTGATAGGACTTCCACAGCACCAAAAGTGCACTCAGCTCTTACATCTCTGTACTTTTGCCATTTTTAATGTGTAGAAGAAAAAAAAAACCTTCAAGAAAAGAATTCACTAAAAACTCCAGGATAATAATGAAATACAATCATTGGTACTATTTCAGCTATTTTACCCACATGTGTTCATCACGACTACCAGCTATATGAGGAAAGCAAAGTTAAAAGTTTCAAACACTGAAAGGAGTCTCAAATTTTGAAATCCAAATGTTAAATTTTAGGATATCTTTAGAGATGAAGTTTACCAATTTTTGGTTTTGATTTTTCCATGAGCTGTCCTTTGATTCAAGAAAGTAATTTGGCCCTCACAATCTTTCCTTAAGTAAAAAAATTTGCTCTCACTCATTTGTATGGGCAGTTATAATTAGCATGCCCTAAGAAATGACCCACTAAAAATAAAATCTTAAGAGATCATTTTTATAAAGCAAATGCCTCTATAAAATAATAGCTAGAAATAGATATAGAAAGGCTTGGAAGAGACACCATAAAATAACATGATACAGCAAATTAACAAAAGCACATGAAACATTAGCAAATACTGCTCAAAAAGAAATCTAAGAAAAAATTAAACCGAAACGGGGGCGGGGGCGCCACATTGGGCACAGCACAAAGGAGAACAGGCATTGCAGAATCAGAGTAGAAGACATGGTGAGCAAAGCAAGCAATTAAAAATAGAGATTAAAAATTAAAAGGACTTCCAATATAAGCATAAATCAGCATTCCAAAGAAAAAGAAGGTGACTCAAAAAAGTCAGCTCTGATACATTATATAATTTTATTTAAGTACAATGGCCCAAATAATTATCTTTGAATATGAAAGACAACAGGGAATACAGGTCTTAGGACCCTAAGAAAGGATTAACTTCAGTTAAGCAACAGCAATGGCACGAGGTGTGGAGGTAGCTTTGAATTAATTTAACTGTAGAAGTAAGATGACAACAAAGGAAGAGACGATCACAGAACAGAAGGTGAATGTTATGAACCCCAACAATATATGTGTTTATATATAAAAATCACATTGGTCTTATTTATGATAAAATCACTAAAGTAAACATCACCCAAACAGTTAAAAAATAATAAGTGCTTGCAACAATTTTAGAAGGAATGGTTATGCCAGTGTTGCTGTCACGTTATAAAGTGAAATGACTCTTTGATGCCTTATATCCAAGTCTCCCCCACCCTTTCTTTTTGGATGTAAAGTCATTTATTATATTATTTTTATTAAGAGTATTATGGTTACACATGCATGGAATTTGATCTCTGATCACAATCCCCCCAATTCCTCCTCACTTTTCCCTCTCATCCTCCCTTCCATCCTCCCTCTCCTTTCTCTACTAGACTTCCTTTTGCTCATTTATTTATATTTGATTGGTTTTTTTTTACTTATATACAGGTGAAACTCCCTGTGGTTTAGTTTTTTAAAAACTCATTCTGCCTTGCCTGCCATTTCCCATCCCTCTATTCTGCCTCCCCATCTCCTCCTCTATATCACTGATCTTCCCTTTATCTTTATCTTAGCCTATCCTTCCCTCCTGTTTCCTTTAATTTACTCCAGCTTCCACAAATGAAGAAAACATTCCATCTTTGAGTTTCTGAGTTGGGCTTATTTCACTTAGCATGATAGCATGATATTCTCCATTTCCATCATTTACCAGCAAATGCCATAGTCTCACTCTTCTTTATAGCTGAGTAGAACTCAACTACACACACACACACACACACACACACACACACACACACACACTACAATTTCTTAATCCATTTATCTATTGAAGACACCCAGGTTGACTCCATAATTTAGCTATTTTGAATTGTGCTGCTATAAACATTGAGGTAGCTATTTCTTTATAATATGCCAATTTTAGATTTTTTGGGGGGTGGGAAGTTATACTCCATGTATGTTTGATATGTCAAATACATTCTTCTGTCATATATAAATAAAAAGAATAAAAATTTTTTAAAAGACATATATTACTGATTAATCAATTTTAGATATTTTAGGAAAATATCAAGGAGTAGGGTAGCTGGGTAATACAGTGATTCCATCTCTAGTTTTTTGAGGAATCTCCATAATGCTTTCCATTTATTGATCTTTTTTTAGTGTTAAGGGTTTTGAGTTCTCTATATATTGTGGATATTAATCCCCTATCAGGAGTAGCTGGCAATGATTTTCTTCCACTCTCTTAATCATTTCTTTTGCTTTGCATAAGTTTTTTAGTTTGATGGTATCCCACTTATTGATTCTTGGTTTTTATTTCTTGCACTCTGGGGGTATTCTTAAGGAAATTAGTGCCAGCACCTATATGATGGTTTACCCTATGTTTTCTTATAGCAGTTGCAAGGTTTCTGGTGTAATTCCAAAGCCTTTGATCCATTTTGAGTTTTGTGCAGGGGGAGAGATGGAGTCTCCCCAACCCTTTCTTTTTGGAGTCTAGTTTCATTTTTCTACATAAAAGCTATCCAGTTGTCCAAGCACCATTTGTTAAAAGGCTGTCTTTTCTCCAAAATATATTTATGGTACTTTGTCAAGTATCAGAAGGTTGTCGGTATGTGAATTTTCCTCTGTGTCTTCTGTTCCACTAGTCTTCATGTCTGTTTTGATGCCAACACCATGCTGTTTTTGTTACTATAGCTCTGTAGAATAATTACAGATCAGATATTGTTATACTTCCTGTTTCACTTTTCTGCTCTTTTGGTTTTCTTATTCTTCCAAATGAATTTAAGAATTATTTTTTTCTAATTCTGTGAAGAATGTCATTGGTATTTTGATGTTGCTTGCATTGAATCTGCATATTGCTTTTGGTATTATGACCATTTTGACAATATTAATTCTGCCTAGCCAAGAACATGGGATGTCTTTCCATCTAAGGTCTTCTCAATTTCTTTCTTCAAGTGTTCTATAATTTTCACTGTAGAGCTATTTTACCTCCTTGGTTAGATTAATTCCCAAGTTTTTCAATTTAAAAAAAAAATTGGCATTACTGCAAATGGAATGGTTTACCTGATTTATTCCTTGGATGAATTACTGTTGGAGTATAGGAAAGCTATTAATTTATGGGTGTTGATCTTGCATCCTGCTACATTGCTGAACTCATTTATAAACTCTAGAAACTCTAGAAGTCTTCTGGTGGAATTTTTTGGGGTTTTTAGATAGGTTTATGTCATTGGGAAACAGAGGTAGTTTGACTTCTTCTTTTCCTATTTGTATCCCTCTGATTTCCTCTTCTTGCCTGATCACTCTGGCTAATGTTCCAAGAACTATATTGAATAGAAGTGGTAAAAAGAGTAAACAGCCTTGTCTTGTTCCTGATTTTAGAGGAAATGCTTTTAGTTTTTCTCCATTCAGTATGATGTTGGCTTTGGGTTTGTCATAAAAAGCCTGTACGATGTTGAAGCAAGTTCCTTCCATCCCTAGCTTCTTTTTTGTAACATGAATGGGTGCTGAATTTGATCAAAAGCCTTTTCTGTATCTATTGAGATAATCATGTAATTCTTGTCCTTAATTCTGTTTAAGTGGTGAGTTACATTATGTTGAACCAAACTTGCATCCCTGGAATGAAGAGCCCACTTGATCATGGTATATTATCTTCTGATGTCTTTTTAAAATGTGTTTTGCTAATTTTTATTAAGGATTTTCATCAGGGATATTGGCATATAATTTTCTTTCCTTGATACATCTTTGTCTGGTTTTGGTACCAGGGTTATACTGGCTTCACAAAATTTATTTGGGAATTTCCCTCTCTTTCAATTTCATGGAACACTTTGAGAAAGACTAGTGTTAGTTCTTTTTAGCGATCTTCTAGAAATCAGCTGAGAATCCATCTGATCACTGGCTTTTCTTTTTTGGAAGGCTTTTAACTGATGTTTCAATTTCATTACTTGACATTGGTCTGTTTAGATTTTCTATATCTTCCTGATTCATTAAGAAGGTCATATATGTCTAGAAATTTGTCAATGTCTTTAGATTTTTCAGTGTAGTAAAGTAAAATTTTTAAAATAGGATCTGATAATCTGCTGGATTTCAGAAGGTTCTGTGGTAATATCTCCTTTTTCACCTCTCACTGATTTTTCTCTTTCTTTTGGTTAGTTTAGCTAAAAATTTATTAATCTTTTCAAAGAGCCAATTCTTCATTGCATGATCCTGTGTATTATTTTCTTATTCTCAATTTCATTGATTTTGACTCTGATGTTAATTATTTCCTGTCTTCTGCTGGCTTTTGAATTAGTTTAGACTTCTTTTTCTAAGGCCTTGAGGTGGAGCATAAGCTTATTTATTTGGAATCTCTCTATTTTCCAAGTTTCTCTCTTTAGTTATTTGTTTTGATGTTTATTTGCTTGTTTGGTTGATTGGTTTTATTGTTGTGGTTTGGTTTGGTCTACTAAATTAAAATGCAATATGGGCAAATACTCTTGAAAAAGACCAATCTTGATCTTTAGCAATTTCTTTGAAGAGAACATGGCAGTCACTGACTCAAATGGTATGAAGATTTATTTCTCTAGTCACTCAAACCACAGAGAACTCTGGTCTAATAAAAAATTTTCACTCTTCTTTTTTTTTTCTTATGGTGCTTTTCATATATCAAGCTTTTATTCTGGGTAATTATGGGCCTAGGTGGTGAGCTCCATCAAAAGCTACTCTGGCTCCTCAAAAAGTGAGTCTAGCTTTAGAAACATTATAAATTTTTGCATCATAATAGCCTCAGCAGCTGATTTTTATTTTCTTATTCTTGAAAACTGTACACATCACTGAAACAGGGCAGGGGAGTGTATATGTGTATATTAGACATCTGTTTCTGTGGCCTGCTTTAATTTACACAAAGGGGAAGTATTTCTCTCTCCTTTTTGAATTCCCAACTTCATTTAATACTTTTTATATTCATCATTTATTCTGGTTAAGGGATTATGATAGCAATATAATTTTCAAATATAACTGAGAGTTTAAATAGAGCATGTTCAATCAACTAAAATGCTTTATTTTGCTGGTATATAGTGGTCTCTGCAAAATGTCTTGAGCACTCAACTCTCAGTAGTAGTACAAGATTTGTACAGTATATGTAGTTATAGATTATATGTACATGTGCTACTATATTAATACATTATGTATAGCTCAAAATATAGATTTCTCAAGAATTTTAAAGATGTCTTTTATTTAGTAATGACAAATAACTTTTTGCTGTCACTAGAAGTTATTAATGATATTTAACAAGAATAATGTGATTTAAGCTAATTTATTATTTCAGAACATATTGGTTAATCCTTTGTGACTGAGCAATTTAAAGTTCAATTTGTTTTGATACATGATTTTAACAAATGTTAAATATACCTCATAAAATTATGTAGATCTAAATGAGAAAAAGTCATCGGGGCCCTAATAGCCTCAGTTTTTAATTCTATCCTCTGTTAAGGCAAAAGTTTAGAGGTTTTCAATTTTTAATTATTACTATTTTGTTATTTCTAACTGAAATTTAGCTAATATATTTCCTGATATCAATTTGATATCAGTTTGTTGCTCTTGAAAACTTATTAACCTTTTGAATTCTTATATTTTTAAAAAATTATGTCCTAAAGCCATTGATATTTTGCAAGTTTTTTTAAAGCCAGTTAGGATATTCCATTTTCATATCTAATATGTAGATATTCCATCTACATATTAACAAACATGTAGATGTGAAGAGTTATAATAGGTGACACATTATTTTTAAAAATAAAATCACATTTACAAACATCTACTTTCAGAAAATGCTCTCCTTGTAACAGGTTTCTTCCAGAAGCAGTTATTTTCTCACTTATTGTCAAAACACTGCTTCTACCTTGAAGGGCTATATTTAAGTATATTTTTCAAAAAATCTCTGCAAGATAGCATCTACTAAAACCATTTAGCACATCAAGGTCACCTAGTTTGGACAACTTGTCTTTCTGCAAAAGGAAAATGGGTAACAATTTATAGTCCCTCTTATTAAAAACAACCTCTGTGTGGGAGAAATATATTGGTATTCATTACACATCTCATTATAAAGTGTATAAAAAGGTACTAGCATACTTTAAAGAACTTATTTGCACACAACCAACTAAGTAATATTATCCTATGGTACTGTGTATGCATCTGGCTTTAATGTCTTTGTTCTTCAATAGCTCATTCAATAGCTTGTTTGTGAGTGCTGCAGCCAACACATCTCATATATGTCACTGTTAATGATAATGAGTGCAAATCCTTATTCAAATAACCTGCTTCATTATTTCTACTGAGTAGGGCTGGCTTCTGGACAGATTCCATTAAATTGCTTTCATCCCAAATGGGAATATCTGCCAGATGTCTCCCAGTATCCATTCTCTCTCCCTCTTCCTCAGTATCAGAACCTGTGAACTGGCCTATAACATTCCAGAGCAAACCTCACATTTTCCAAGGCCCTCCTCCTTTCTCCCTTACAGATACAGCCTTGAATCTACATTGTAAGTCCTGGGATGTAAGTAGGAACAATATATCGCCTTAGAAGAAGGGGCAGATCTCCTGCCTCCTTTCCTTCTAACTACCTAGAATTCAGATTTGAAGGCTGTAACTTAAGCAACCATCTTGAAGCAAGAAGGAGAAGCCAGGCATTATTAGGGCAGTCACAGCAACAAGAAGGTTGACCCAGGTCCTCCATATCTATGTTGTTATCACTCAGGCTTGAGTTGCCTGTATTTATGTGAGAGAGAAATATATTTACATCTCTTTGAGCTTCTAGTATTCGGGGTTTTCTGTCTCTCATTGGTATGCTGAACCCTTATTAATACACCTGGTGATGGCCTGATGAAGGACTCATGCTAGGAGTTACGCCATCTCCTCACATCCACAGGTGCTTCCTCATTAACATAACCTTCAATCTGCAGTTTCCTAACAGGAACTGCTTTTGAGCCACTCGTCCATTTAGTCAGAATTAGTTTTTAAGAACTACATAATAGAATATTTAAATTGACTTTACCAGGTTAGTGTAAACTACAACCTCTGTCAGCAGATTAGAAAGCAAATCAATGAGGAGGCCATCACTAGGCACTTCCAGCTTTTCTTCCAGACAAGTCAAGAACCACGCATAATCTGCATTTGACAAATACAGACCATAGGAGACCACTAGTGTCCCTGGTAAACAGAAATAAAGTTTTGGTATTTTGCTTGAAACATAAATATATGGAGTTCTGCTTCCTTCCTGCTCCTTTCCTGCCACTACCAACAATGTTCTCAAGCATCTGCCAGGTGAGCAGCACTCCACCCACCTTAAGGCCATCCTCAAGCTGTGGATGGACCCATACTTAAATACAGGCTTTCTTCCTGCATCACAACATAGTGCTATGACATGGAAATGTCCCAAAGTGAAAAATCTGCACAAGTAAAAGTTTTCCATAAAAACTGAAAACTCATGAAGCAAATGGTAAATCAAAAGTGGACGGATGTAAAGATTTGGTGCTTTACCTGAATACCTCGAGAACAGTCCTTTCAGGTAATTTGGGAGCCACAAGCCTGAAGGCTCTTTGGAAATCTTCCAAAGTTAAAAATCCATGATCTATTTGAAAACAAAATATATCATGTTCAATTACTTTTATAAACCCTGTGAACTATTATTTCACACTTAATATTTATGTGAAACTTTATTTTAATATATTATTGGGAGAAAAGCAGTACATTAACATTTGAATTTACAGATAAGATAATCTAAGGTTGAGCTGGGGTTGTGGCTCAGTGGTAGAGCGCTTGCCTAGCATGTGTGAGGCCATGGGTTCGATCCTCAGCACCACATAAAAAATAAATAAATAAAATAAAGATATTGTGCCCAGCTAAAAAAACAATTTTTTTTCTTAAAAAAGATAATCTAAGGTTGTCTCAATGGAAGAATTTGCAAATCTAGCAATATTCTTCCCTTCAGCACAGTCCCAGTGATCTCGCATCACTTCCAGCCCTGCCATTTTGCTGATTCCCCAAGTCCAGGGGAAAGGACCAGATGCAGACATGACTACAATAATGGAATTGGGCTTTGAGTCATTGTGAATTGTCAAAACTGTTCAGTCTTCAAATTTTATTTTATTTTAGTTTTGTGGGGAAACTCATAATAGCAGGGGAGACACTTTAATCCATAAGTCCTCTCCTCCTGGGTGAGATCTGTGGGGCTGGGGGGGGGGTCTGTGGCCACCCTTCTCAGCAAGCCCAGTGTGGGAAGACAACTCTTCCAATTGTGTGAGTCAAAGCAGGAGCTGAAGAAGACAGCTGCAGGGTCTCCCATAATCCCCAGCTGGCTGTGACCTATATCCCTACACAGCCAACACTTTGCTGCCAACTGCACAATATAGGTACAATCTGTGAGTACACATTACAGTATCTAAGCACAATTACATAACCACAAACATTATTTCATCCTTAGAATATGCCAAGAACTTAAGATTGCGGTGGGAAAAAAAAATTCACACCAACACCTAAGGTAATAGCTAAAGACTACAGTAAAATAATCTTCCAAGTATACTGTATATTTGGTTTACTGAGTATATATTCTCATTCACAATTTCTTAGCAGAAACTTCTTATCAAAACACTTCAAACACTCTGAAGACACTTACAGTGCATGTCAAAAGCTGTGAAGATGTGTCTTATCTCATTGTGATATAGTTGAACTTCCTTCTTTTTCCTTATGATATTTAAAAACTCCTCAAGCGTTACACCTAAAAGTTGGGGAAGACAATTTGCCAAAGATGACTGTCTTCCTCTTTAGAAAAAATAAAACAGACGTGAACAGTAATAAATATCATAATCAAACTTTACCTTAATTTTGGAAAATGGTATTTACTCCTAAACAAAGTCAAAGAGACATTTTGCTACATGCTAAGTAAATCCAGCCCTAGCAATCAATAGTGAAAATGATAGATACCCTTGGGGTCCACCGTGCCATTGCAAGGGACAAAGGAATGGTGACCTTGAAAAAGTTTAACACTCTTTTCTCTAAAAGATCTAAAGGACAGGCAAGAAACTACTCATTAACGATGTCTCATAATTTTTCTTTCCTTATGCTTCTTTGATCCCTTTTTTCCTAGCCAGATGTCATTTCGGCAGGTTTTATTCCAACTGGGAGATCAGGTCAGAGAAGTAGTTTCTCAAAAGTCAATACCAATTGCATACCACAGATAAAGGTAAAGAGAATATTACATAAACAATAGAGCTGGCACCATCCCCAGGCATGGATACACCCCACAATATGTTCAGCAGCCTGGGGCTCAGCTTCCTGCGACTCTCATAATAAAAGAACCCAGCATGATGATATGAGATTGGATACTGTGCTTACAATGTCTATTAAAATGAATTCTAATATGATCTTTGTAGTAGGTTTAAGAAGCAGAGCCAAGAATTTAAACATTTTAGTGAACTGCATTCTAAATATATAAAAAGAGCAGTTCATTTTTATAATGCAGGATTTCCATTAAAAAAGTTACCACTCTGTTTTAAAAATAGCCCTAAATCATACTATAACCACATGTAACCTTTTCCTTTGGGTGGGGTAACTAATATTGTGCCTTATGTCATTCCTAAGACAGTTCCTATAGCTCAAAACATGTTGAAATAATTTTCTTAATTTCTCATGCTTTTCTTATTTGTAAAGATTCATAAACTTTAAAAAAAATCAATCAAGCTTTATGTTTTTAAATTATTCTGATTGTTTTACAACTTTACAATTTTTTTTAGTTGTCGATGCACCTTTATTTATTTATATGCAGTGCTAAGAATCAAACCCAGTGCCTCACATATGCTAGGCAAATACTTTACCACTGACCTACACCCCAGCCCTCTTTTTTTAAAAAAATATTTTATTTTTTTGTTGTAGTTGGACACAACACCTTTATTTCACTTGTTTATTTTTGTATGTGGTGCTGAGGATCGAACCCAGGTCTAGCATGTACAAGGTGAGCCTTCTACCGCTGAGCCACAACCCCAGCCCCCAGCCTTCTTTGACAAGTTTTTAAGATCCACTGTGTGCCAGGCACTGTATTAAGCTCTGAAAGTAGAGGGGAGAAGAAAACAGACATGGCCCCAGTTTCAAGGGTAATACTATTTAGTGGGGAGACCACCATTATTCAGGTTCAACTGCAAACACATAATTGCAGATTGCAGCAACCAGGAAGAAACAGGAGGTTGTCAGGAGAGTTCCAGGAACCCTCTTGTAGCACAGACTCTGGTCGAGGAGAAAACTTTCAAGAGGAAGAAACATTTAAGCTAAGATCATGAAATGATACCAGCTAGCTAAAGGAGGATACGAAGAGCCATTCAAGCAGTGGAAATAACATGTGCAAAGGTGGTGGGCTGGCCAGGTGGGGAAATGAGAAGATGCCACCTGCCTGGACCATGGTGAGCAAGAGAGAGTAATGCAAGATGAGGTGGGTGAGAGAGGCAGGGCAGGGACTCCCACAGGCCCTGTGGGCAGCAGCAGATAATTTGTATTTTATTTAGGCTGCAGTAGAAAGTCAGTCAAAGATTTAAATTAAGAAGTGATATGATCTCATTTATATTTTCAAAAGATCTTTCAGGGTATTGTCTTGGGAAAAAGGATTGGGGAAGAAGCAAAAATATAAAAAGGAAGACCAGTTAGGAGACTACTGGCAAGAGATGTGGTTGTTGGGGTGCTGGTGGGCACAAGGAGAAAGTGTCCACAATGTTCTAGAATAGAAATGACACGACTTGATAATGAATCGGATGTGGCAGGTGAGAAAGATGTCAAGAATAACCCGCAGCTTCTGGACCGACTGCTAGGTAGTTTGAGAAGTCATTTAAAGAGATAAAAAGACAAGGGAAGATAGGCTTTGGGGTGAGATGAGGAGCTGTGTTAGGATGTGTGAAGTGCTCAGTGCTTTGGAGCCAAAGAGGAGGAAAACGTGGAGGCGGCAGCTGGCTTTCCTCTAGGCAACAAGGCACATGTCCCGGCACCTAGAGGAGCGTCTGGCAGGTATTCCTACATATAATCATCCCTTGGTATCTGTCGGGGACTGGTTCCAGAACCCCTCAAGGATACCACAATCCAAGGATGCTCAAGTCCTTCATTTAAAATGCCACAGTATTTGCATATATCCTCTGCACATCCTCCCATATACTTTAAGTCATCTCTAGATTACTTGTAATACCTAATACAATGGAAGCTCTGTATAAATAGTTGTTACTGTGTTGTTTAGGGAATAATGGCAGGAAAAAAGTCTGCACATGTTTGATATAGATGCAATTTTTAAAAAATCTTTTCCATCTGTGGATGAGTGAAGCTTGGCACCTGCGGATGCAGAGGGCTGACAGTACTGCATTGAATCAGCATATGCAACATTTTTCCCCCAGTAGTTGCTTAGAGATTGATACTGCTCCATTCCATCTAATCACACTGTGACCAGAGAACATACCTCAGAATGCTAGCTGAGGTTAAAACTGAAGTCAGGTAATGCATGTTCCCTTAAGTTCATATCTATAACTTTAGTTTCATAAACTCCCAAAACTAATTATTTAAATAGCATCTAGAGTTGTTGAAACTCATGAAAACTTTATCCACTGATGATGGCGTATTCAATGAGATACATCACAATCTTACCCTTTATACCTCTCCAAAGAGGCTTTTAGCACCCAGTAACTTTACACATGTAAACACACTATCTGGAAAGTCCCTTCTCCTTTATTTCTCCTAGTGAATTTTTACAACTCCTTCTACATGAAATTCAAGCGCTGCCTCCTCTTAGAAGTCTTCTCTAATTCCTCTTGACTGGGTCCCTTTGCTGTGACTGACAGTCCAGTGTTCACACACAATTGTCAAATTAATTAGAATCTTTGGTAATTTTTTGGAGACAGGTCTGCTTCCTGGGAATTCAGTATGCATTACTCACAATTTCAGCCCCAAGTTTAGCATGGTGTCTAGACTTCATACACAGGCATTCATCACGCATTTGCTGAAAAAGTAATGTGATGAATAAGAATGAATGAGTATGAACGACCATGAAGATGTTTTCTAGATGATTTCTAGTTTGGGGCAAAAAGTTAAAATGCCTGTTTTAAGTCATCTTATAACTCAGTAAACTAGTGCCTCAAAGTAGGTCACTTTTTATTCACATAGCCAGCAAAATTGGCAGTCATTTTAGAACTCCTGTCTTTATTGGTGCATATTAATTATACAGAATGGCAGGTTTCATTGGGCATATTCATACATACAAAAAACATCCTTTGATAAATTTCACTAACACATTCCCCCCTTTCCTTCCTCCCTACCCTAATCTACCTCTGCCCTAATGTGCTCCCTTCAACCTGCCTGGTGTCCTTTTCTCCTCTCTTGCTGTCACATGACAGAAAACAAATGACGCTTTTCTGACTTATTTTACTCAAAATTACGATCTCCAGATCCATTAGAGTTTTCCTGCAAATGACATAACTTCATTCTTTATGGCTGGGTAAAACTCCATTGTGTATACATACCATATTTTCTTTATCTACTCATCTGTTGATGGGCATTTAGGCTGATCCCATAACTTGGCTATTGTGAATTGTGTTGCCATAAACATGGGTATGCAGGTGTCTCTCAAGTAAGCTGACTTTAATTCTTTTGGATGAGTACCAAGGAGTGGTATAGCTGAATCATATGGCTGTTCTATTTTTAGCTTTTTAAGGAACCTCCATACTGATTTCCATAATGGCTGTACTCATTTACATTCCCACCAGCAGCGTGTGAGAGTTCCTTTTCCCTGCATCCTTGCCGTCATTTACTGCTATTTGCATTCTTGATGATTGCCATTCTAACTGGAAAAACTTCTATTTTAATACATAGTGACCTAGTGAAAAAAACAAACAAAATTCAGAGAGAAAGGCAATGCATGCATAATATCTGTCCTTTATTCATTATTGCATCTGACTTACAGAAAGGATGGGGGGGGGCTCCATTTCATGGTTCAATGTGTGATTCACTTGAAAAACAGAACCATATGAGTGGTGCTATCTTTTAAATTACATGTTCAGATGACACATCAGTATTGGAGCTATAAAGCATTCAAGTCTTTACTCCACAATCTCATAGAATAAAAATCAAATATTCTTTGGTTTTTACTAGGAGAAAATGTACGTGGATTTAAATTCTGTTTATTACCACTTAAAAAGAGAAACACAAATAACTGTGTGTATAATCGTTCTTTCATGCTATTTTCTCACAGAGCCATATAACGTCTTTTTTCAAGTCAATATCTAGGGGTCAAAGGCATCGATTACATATTACACTGGGTAAACACACCCCTCTCCACATGCCCTCATGTCATCTTCCAAGGCAAAACACATCCAAATGCAAGCCCCTTTTCTAAAAAGATGCAGAAGTTTTTATTCAGCTTGACTCTGCTGTTGTAATAATACAATTGCTTTCCAAAGCTAATACTTAATAATTTACTATTCCTACAGCTTTGTAACGCAAACACATTAATGTAAGTTTTATGTATCTTGCTGCTTTTTAAATGGCCTAGAAATAGAATTGCTACAACTAGCTCCACCTGCTGTCAAAATAGTCAAACCTGAAATTACCACTTCACAAAGACTTTCAATAATTCTACTGACATCAGATTTCATACCCAATGAGAAATGCATTATCTGTGTCCCCCCACCCCGGAGTGAAAGAATATGTTCAGGAAATTCTAATTTCAAACACAATCTTGCATTTTCTATGTACACTAATCCTCTAATAAGTTAACTAAAACACATTTTACAATACTTACACATTAGGATCACAACATCATCAGAAAACACATAGATCTAGGTGTTTACCTGCATTTATTAATGTCTATAGAAGGTGTTGTGAAATTGCCTGTGTATTTGGACTCTATCAGTGGTTTGCAGACTGTTGTTTTTTTTTTTTGTTGTTGTTGTTTGGTTGGTTTTTTTGTTTTTTTAATGCCTCTTAGGAAAGTCATTCTTTATAAACCAGCACAGTCCGATGTGTAGAGGACGTGAAGGCAAGGCTATTCCATTTGAAGAAAGGTGGGCTCAGTGCACTTCTCTGATCAACTGTTTCCCCAGGAGTATCCCAACAGGACCCAGGGCTGAGGACCACAGCTTAAAGACTGCTAAGAATGTATCAGCCAGCTTTCTGTCACTGTGAAAAATACCTAACATATACAAAAGAGAAAAAGGTTGTATTTTGGCTTACAGTTTCAGTTCCTGATTACATGGCCCTGTGGCTTTCGGTCTGTGGCAGCAGGGTACATGATGGTGGCAGCATGTGGTAGAGGAAACTCATCACAGACGGACAAGACGGAATCCCAAAGTCCCCTTTAAAGGCACACCCAAAACGGCCCAACTTCCTCCCATGAGACCACACCCCCTAAAGGTTCCTCTACTTGCCCAAAGCACATGGGCCTTCGGGGAATGGCTAAGATCCAAATCCTAAGAGGACCTGACTCCACAAGCCTGTGCATTTCCCATACAACTAGAAAACATCTTCCATTTTATAAATTATCCTTAGCAAAATGACTCTTTTCATGTTCTATAATGAAAACATACATGCATTTTAAAGTTTTACTTTCCATACTACTTAATATATGTGATATAGATATGCCATATAGAGAGCCTGGGACTGTTACTTTTTTCTACTTTTTTTTTTGTTTTTAAGCCATTTCCTGGGAGGGTAATCATCTTTCACCACAGAAGCAAATATATTCATAAAGTCCAATCATACTATATATTATTTTTACTTGAAAATTCCATTATATATATATATATATTTTTGTGGTTCACAGTTCTAAGTGTCAGTGCACAACAAGAAATCCTCTTGAAAATGAAGTAGTCTAGAGTCTGGCCAGCACGGTGAGCTCAAATTAGAAACTGTAATAAACCCAGAAGAGTGAAGGAGAAAACAACAAAAACGCCAGGTTATCTGGACTGTAAGCCTTGTCCCATATTTAACAGCAAAGGGGGATTTGTGTTCCCTGAGCCATATATTAATTTTCCCAAGGACTAAGAATGTCTAAAAAAAAAGGGGGGTGGGGTAAAAGAACAAAGTGGCCTTTTAAAATGTATAATGCTGGCCTTCTCTAATTTGAGAAATAAAATACAGATTATGTCTTTTGGAGGCTATGATGGGGGGAAAGGGCTGTAATGTGTTTACACAGAAAGACTGTAAGGACAGAGAGTGAAAGTGACATTGACAATGATGAGTTGTCACAGTAAGATGGATAAGTAAATTCAGAAGACTAATAGTTTCTTCTAGTTGCCTGCAGAAAAGTAGGGGAATAAAGGGAAAGAATCTACCTTAATGGAAAAAATCAAGTTTTACTCTATCATTGAGAGGAAAATGAGTAAAAACAGGTGACAGCTGAATAGAGATATCAGAACCAATAAAACCTTATTTCTATCAAACATGGACAGGAATCATTACCCTTTTTATTATATACATCTCCTGCTCATAATACTTCAAGGTTTCTAGGTGTTAATAGTGCAAAGCCCTGATATCTCGCTCTGGAATTTGAAACCTCGTCCTTCCTTCTTGGCGAACTTGCCCTAAACCCCTTCCCAATTCTCGGTCCCATCAGGTCAGTGGATTCGGCTGAACATAATTTATAGTTATCTGCTCTTCTCCCTGATGTTGCAGGAGGTAACGATATCCCAAGGAGGGAACTATACTTAGGGGCAGATGCTTTATTAACAGCATCACAGCCAGGTGCACTGGTACACACCTTTAATCCCAGCAACTCTGAAGGATGAAGCAGGAGGATCGTGAGTTCAAAGCCAGATTCAGCAACAGAGAGGCACTAAGCAACTCAGTGAGACCCTGTCTCTAAATAAAATACCAAACAGGGCTGGGGATGTGGCTCAGTGGTCGAGTGCTCCTGAATTCAATCCCTGGTACCCCACAAAATAGCATCACAGCCACAGATTTAGGTATGCAACTCTAAGAGGAGACAAAGGGTGGGTGCTGTAGGAGGCGAGAGAGATGTGGAAGGAAGAGACGCCAGATACCAAGTGACAACATGGTTGGGTAAGAGGGTCTAAGAGCAGAAAGGGCCCTTAGGACAGAGCACTCACCTGCTTGATCCATGGCCAGTGGGAGACTGTGAGTGATAATGACTCAGGACAGTCTCTACCACCTCCAGTGCTTTTTTTTTTATGGCAGTGGAGTGGGTGAGGCATCTGAATCCCTGCTGAGTTCGGGGGGGGGGGGCGCCCCCGGCCCCGCAGGGCAGAGAGGCCACAGGAGCTAGCAGAAGGAGGAATGGGGCTGGTGTCTCTCTTTTACCATGTTCTCTTCTTGGCTTTGCCACTATTCCAAATCCTGCCTATCCCCAGTGTCCAGCCCTAGGCCCACATCTGTCTAGGATGGAGCATCGCCTTCCTCCAAAGTCTTACCAGTTTTCTTGCCTACAGTATTCTAATAAATCTGCCCATTAAAGAACTGAAAATACTTTTTCACCTTCTCTATCAAGCCATGTTTTTAAATGGTCCATAGGTCAGTGTCTGTGTTTCCTAATTCCTGTCTTTGCAATGAAATGCACTAGCCATTCTCTAAATGAAGAACTAAATAATGAAATTTATGTGTGAATTTCTCTGGGTGAAACCACAAATTGGCCCTATGATTACAGTTTCAGAATATAATAACCTTAATTTGTATGAGTTTCCTGATTATAGAGAAGAACTAAGATGCTAACTGAAATCTGAAAACCTTCACCCTTGCTACGCCTTGGCCTTTCCTCTGAAAGTAGAAGCCAAAAAACCCAAAACATATTCAACTACAGGTGTTTTAAAATAGACTCTAAAATATCAGCAAATGGAAATTTAAATTTAGGAAAATAACATGTTTAATAGTCAAATAACAAGTGAGACAAGACAGTAATAAATAAAAGCATACAAGACGATGACCATTAACCTATTCATTCACAAATTATTTTTCAATTGAACTTACACTGAGTAGCATGACTGAGTTAAACAGTCCATAATTACCATTATGATGAATCAATCTCTTTGATTTTTCCATCATTCAAAGTTGAAGGCTAAAATTTAGTTCCTGGAAATCTTTTGCTTTTCTAAGTATGAAAGTAAAATATGTGATTTCTTTAAAAGAGCAATAATACAAGGAAACAGGAAAGAATTTTGCTCAATCTGATCATCTAGTGAAAGCAAAATTCTGAGGTATTCTGTCCTAGTTTTTCCTAGGGCATATTTTAGATCGATCTGAAATAATAACTCAGACAGCTGTGTGACAATTCAGGGGAACAATCCTCACTCAGTTCTTTCTTGCAGCATTTAGCATAGAGAAAGAGATGCATAAATCTTAGCTGTCCTTATCCATATGAAATGCCTACCATTTATCCATAACAGAGCCAGATCTGCACACTTGAAGCACCTGGTCTTTGCCCTTCACAGAACTGTCCTGATGGGTTTTGGTCTTAAACATGGATCTTCACGGAAGCCCTACAAAACTATTACATTTATTGAACCATTTGGGAAATTGGTATCGATTCATCATTCTCTCCCCATAAGAAGTCATGAAGAACTGTCACAGGCCAGGGAAGACTAAATCCCTCCAGAAAAAAGAGCTAATTGTATGAACTCTGACTACTGTACTTGCTTGCATTTCCCTGCATGTTCTGGATGCTAGGTAGCTTAGAACCAAATCTGAACTCAGCTGCCAGCAACTATATAGAAACTGGTGACTGTCCATTTGTGTATGTCACCACTCCTGACTTCAACTCACCAGCTAATTAATTAAGTTCCTTAGGGGAATGAACGCTGGCCTCAATTCTGTCACAGTTACGAATATGACCCATGACATTATTAAAAATCAGGGGAAGGGCCTATCAATAGGTCAGGAAGGTAAAGCTGGAGGTCAAATGGCTCTGATCCGCTGCTTACTAACTGGCTGTGCCACTCTAGGCAAATTATTCAACCTTTTTATTCTCCAGGATTTAAAAAAACTTATCAAATATGGATAATCATCAAAGTATAGAGTGTATTAAATATAATCTCCATTGCAATGCTCATCGCAGATCTGCACATGGGTAGGAAATAACAGCTATAATTCATATTTATAACAACAAGACATGTTTTTATGACAGTTGAAAGAATTTTGTAAACAAATAGTCTGCCATGCAAATATTCTTTTATCATTCTTCTATTTGCTTTTATTATTCCTCTCTAGAGCCCCATTTCCTTACTTTCAACAGGGGACACATCTGTCCCCTTTTGGATGGATTATTTTTTTTATTCCATTAATATAGTTCCTTGTTCATAGCTATCCTAAACAGTTTTTGCTGACACTCACTTGGTTGTTGGGCTACAGGTAATTAAAAAATAAGTAGCACTTCTTTGGCTACTGCTGGCTACCCTAAGAGTCTCTCAGCATGTACTGTTTCCTTGGTCTCTTCTAGTTGTACTTTTTTTGTGTGTGGTGCTGGGGATTGAACCCAGGGCCTTGCAAATATTAGGCAAGTACTCTACCAACTGAGCTATATCCCTGCCCCTTCTTTCTCTATACTTAACAGAAGTTATGAACAAGGATTGTAATAAAACTCTCTGAAAGAAGAAGCAATACTGTATTCTGAAAACACTCTCAACAGCAATCTGTTGCTTCCTTAAATAAGTGGATGGATTATTTTTTTATTCCATTAATATATTTCCTTGTTCCTGGCTACCCTAAACAGTTTTTGCTGACACTCACTTGGAGGCCAAGACCAATATTTCACTTTTTCTCAAATTAAAAAATGAGTAGCACTTCTTCGGCTACTGCTGGCTACCCTAAGAATCTCTCAGCATGTACTTTTCTTACCCACATTCTACTCATATTTCTAATAGCTCTGACGTAATTTTTAACTCTTAATTTTCAGAAGAAACCTGTATAGAAATGATGTACTTCTGAGAGGACAATCACCTGAGAAGCAGGACCTGGGTACTGAGGTACTGTCCTAAACCCAGAGTAAAGTATGTGCATCTTCAGGACACTGCCCTGGCCTAAGAGCAGCTCAGTCAAGGTCAACCCAAGACATGGGTCTGCACCTCACCCATGCACCATGCAGCCCTACCCAGACACCAGGCCTCACCTTGTCTTGAGGTAAGATCAGCTGTGGAGAGCAGAATTCCCAAGTCACAGATACCAGAAGAACCTTGGAAAGTTTATTACCAAAATGATTAGCTTCCAGGAGGCCAAGACCAACATTTCACTTTTTCTCCAAAATCAAAACATTAAGGAGAAAGAAAATGTTTGAAGAAACATAACCTGTGCATGAACCCTCTTCTTCGAGAGAAACATGATGTAAATGTAACTCATGTCACTCATAGGGAAGAGATGAAGTCCATGTCTGAAATTGGTTCAGGATTGAAGGGTTCTAATAGAAAAAAATTCACGTTAGCAGCAGAGGTCAGTGACGATTCACTGCTGGATGGCTATTTAACTGTTTGCTTGAATGTTTGTGGTCTTGGGCTCCCCATTAAGTCAACGTGAATTAAAGCTAGTTGGAAAGTTAATGCCCTGGTCATAAAGCTGTTCCTTTAACCTGGAAGTGATGCTTTAAGAAAGTTAATCAAAATTAAAATGGAAAAGTCTGGAAGGTTATACATAAGGCAGGTTCTTTCACAGTGTTTCTAGAACAAGGCACTAAGCATAAACATTTTATCTCATTCCTCCAAACTAATCTTTCTTCTGATAGTGCCCCTGAATTTCTCGGATGACTAATTTACTTTTTAACCTTTTGAAATCTATTTTAAAATTAATTATTCGCAAAAGATGCTGAGAAAGGAAGCATCATAATGATCTGAGAAATGGATGTGAGAGTTGTTCTTTGATACTAAATGCAAGAAAATGTGGGAAGGAGCAGGTCCCTGAGCATGTCTTCAAAGTCAGAAAGCCCTCAGCCACAGGAAGATTATTGCTGGTGCAAAAAAAAAACAAAACAAAAAACAGATGAAGCAATCCTTTGGCCATGATGAATCTGAGAAAATGTTCCATAATAACGCAGTATTCGTTATATGTAAGAGAACCTGGGCATGGGAGAAATCACATGAACATACCAAACGTAGAGAGGTGTCTTGACTGGGAACTCATCAAAAGGATGCTGGATGAGTGCAGTGAATGTCAGAAATAGTTCTGCAGGACAGCAAAATAAAAGCTGAGAACTCTCAAAGGAGAGGAGACTTTGTGAATTTCATGAACATCAGCTGTCTTCAGCTACTAGTCAAACCTTTCTCCAATATAAGAAAAAAGAAATGCAGGGAAATTTTGTAAACAAAAAATAAATAAATAAATATCAGCGGCATACCTGGAACACTCAGTCCCCAAGAATCAGCCCTTACATCAGAACACTCATGCATAGGAGAAGCTTTTGGAAAACAACAAAAATGAGAAAACTTCTGCCAAATTTGACCCTTCAGAGTTCATCCCAGAGGAAAACTGGGTGAACACAATATGTGTGGGAAAGCATGTTCACGAAGTCATGTCTTACTAAACATAAGAGTATATATGTGATGAGGAGATCTATGAATAGATTGAATGGGGGGAAAGTTCTGAAGGGAATCAACCTTTACATCAGAGACTCACATGGGTAAAGAATGGAGGAACTCTTTCTTCCAGGACTCACTCCTTTCTGCACAGCAGAGAACTAAGGAAAGGAGAGTTAACCTTCATATTAACTCTTCCAGAGTTAAGGAAAAAAGATCTTCAGTGTTCAATGAAATACTTAATTCAAAATCAGAAAGAAATAAGAAAGAAAGAAATCATAAATAAGAAAGAAAATCTTTGAGAATAATGATAAGGTGGGTGCCTTCAGCAACACATCAGAGAAGTCACCAACAGAGAAATACCATATAACAAGCAGGAGAAGGGCTCCTAAAAATCGAAACCCTATCAACATGAAGAATGTGGGAAATTCTTCTGCAGAAGTCAGAACTCCTTGTAGACTGGAAATACTCACATACAAACACCATGGAAAAAATGTAGAAAATAATTCACAAAGATGTTAAAACTAACTGAACATCAAATATTTTGAATATTTGAAGGTATCAAAATTTTCAGTAAATTCAAAGTTTGGAGAAATTAGGGATTATGTCCAAAACATATTCTTCTAGTAATAATATTATAAAAGTCATATCATATAGGATCTCTAAACTTGTATACAAACATAATGAATTTCCAATTTATATACAATAAGATATCCTACCATCTGATATATTAGAAATGAAGTAATATTTAACCAGATTAAAAATATCTTGCTGGTGCTGGGGTTGTGACTCAGTGGCAGAGTGCTTGCCTAGCATGTGCGAGACACTGGGTTTGATCCTCAGCACTATAAAAATAAATAAATAAAAGTACAGTGTCCAACTACAACTAAAAAAATATTTTTTAAAAATATATCATGCCACCATGTTTCATGCAATAGAAAAGTGACTTTGACATAGTAAGTGAAATGGTCATTTAGTAAAGAAACAAGGCTGACATTAAGTTTTCAATGATCCCTCCATCAGCAAATATAATCTATGCAACTAATATTTACATAAAATTTGCCAAAACAAGATTTCCAATTGTTAACAACACAAGTCTAAGTGAAAGAAACTATAACTTGTAGTACTCATTATATACAAAAACAAAAAAAGTATTATGTGCAGAAAATATCATCACTGCTTTTTACATTTAATATTTTAAATATAAAATTTCACAATATGCAAAAGCAGAGATAATAATTGTAACAAATACCCAGAGAAACAGCACCCAGACTTAATAAATGTTTAGAAGAGAGACAACAGAAAATGTGAATCAAAGGTTTTGAAACACTGTCAGTACTATTTTTCCTTTTGTATTTGGTAGATTTCTCCAGTAAAGTCACTTGGTCCTAGAGTCTTCTTTGTGGAAAGGGTTTTAACTACAAATTAAATTTCTTTTTATAGAGATAGAACTACCCAGGTTACTTATTTCTCCTTGAGTGAGCTCTAGTCATTTTTAATCTTTCAAGAAATCTGGTCATTTCATCTAAGTTGTCAAATTGTTGACATACAGTTGTTCATAATGCCATTTCCTTTAAATAACTGTGGAATTCACAATATCATGTCTCATTCCGGATATAGATAACCAGTGTCTCAGAAATTATTAGTGTTATGACTTTCCAAGTTCTATTTTAAAGGTATCCCATAACATTTGAAAAATGTTGACTTTTCATTTTAAGTCAAAGAACGTTCTAATTTTTGCCTTTTGACTTTTTTTGACGTATGAGTTATTTAGAAATATGCTACTCACCAAATATCCACATTTATATTTAATGGATCAGCTTATGATCAAACTTATGACTGTGTGGACTTAAATAGAATGTGTTCTCAGGGCTGGAGTAGAGTACTTGCCTAGCATGTGTGAGGCACTGGGTCCGATCCTCAGCACCACATAAAAATAAATAAAATAAAGGAATTGTGTCCATGTACAACTAAAAAAAATTTTTAAAAAGAGAATGTGTTCTCTGATGTTGAAAGGGAAACTTGTCAGTCTTGTTCAAGTCTTCTATGGACTTAATGATTTTATGTCTAACTGCTTTATTATTGATAGAAATGTTGCTATCTCCTACTATTGTTATGGATTTGTCCAATTTTTCTTCTCAGTTTTTGTTTCATGTATTCTGAATTTTCATTATTAGAGATATAAAGGTTTAGAACTGTTTAATCCTCTTGATGAATTGACACTTTATCTTTATGAAATGACTCTCCCTATCCCTGGTACTATTCCCTTTCCTGAAGTCAACTTCATCTGATATTAACATACCTACTTGAGCTTTCCTTTGATCAGAGTTAGTATGACATATATTTTTTCACCCTTTTATTTTTGACCTTTATGTGCCTTTATATTTAAAGTAGGCTTCTTGCAGGCAACACAGGTCCTACTTTTTTTTGTCCAACTTGACAGTATCTGCCTTTTAATTCAACTGTTGAGACCATTTCCATGTAATAAAAATAGTATATGTGGTTAGGTATTATTCTATTATATTGCTATTTGTCTTTATTTGTCTATTTCCATCTATTCTTAGTTCCTATCTTCTTTTTTTTTAATATTTCAGTTATTTAATTAGGTTCTTGGTAAGAAGTTTAGAATACAAATTTTTAAGGATAAACCCACAATGGATCACATGTGGCCTTGGAGCTGAGGAATATGGCTTAGATTTGGGGTAAAATTTGTGAGTCCACAACTTTCTGCACTGCTCTATAATCTTGTCTTTTGCTTGTTTGTGTTGAAGATTGCACCTTCCTGGTATCTGGGCTTCCACACTTCTTCTTGAAGTAAGCATCAGTGAGGTGTTTGGGATTTTCTCGTTGCTGATATCAATCTTTGAAGAGGTGGCAATAACAAATTTCTGGTGTGTTCTCCGCAGAGGAACTTGATTGAGGGAAAGAAGTCTCATCACAAATAGCAAGCCACTACTCAGGTGCTTCAGGAAAACCACTCTGGCCTCTGCGGCGCCCAGTGAGGATGATCAAGATGGTCCAGGAGTGGTGCTGGCTCCCAGTTTCCCACATGCTGACTGGGGGTTTCTTGTGGTGGCTCAACAGCTTTCGTGGCACATCTTCAGTCAGGTGTGCCATTTGGGGAAGCTTAACCACCCTGGAACCACGGTTCTTGTTACCACTGACTGGTAGCAAGAACCTTCTTTTCAGCCTTGGACTTAGCAGCCGAGTACTTCCTCTTGTACGTGGGCTTTCAGAAATACACAGCAGACCTTGAGTATCTGCCAGTTCCTCCCAGGACTGGGTTTCGGCTGCAGAGGAGCTTCCCTTTCTTGGGTTTCTCGTCTGTAGGTTCTCCCTTTTTAACCTTGCCAACAGCATCAGCCTTCTGGGCTCCATATTTCTTCTCCTTAGTCTCTGGCTTCTCAACCTTTTCACATACCATCTTACAAGATGGGAAAGAGCCCTTCTCTTGAATAAAATAATTTATTTCATTTTATTTCCTTTTCTGTCTTAAACTCTGCTGTATTCTCTTATTGGCTACTTTATTAGGAGCCACATCTTCAAAATGTAACTATTCTCAAGTGATATTAACACCACTCAGGTATATAATAAACATCTATATTCCATTTTCTCTTTTCTCCCCCCATAGCTTTATTGAGGTAAAATTGAAGCACAGTAAAATTCACATATTTTAAGTATGCAGTTTGATCAGTTTTGACTTGTATGTAACCACTATAATCAATGTAAAAAGGATTTCCATTAATTTTTTAAATTTGAAATCATGCAAACTGTTTCCTGCATGATTTATTACATTAGAAATCAATCACCTTAAGATATATAGAACCCCACCCCCACATAAACTATTTCAAAATTAATGGCAAATTTATAAATATTTTAGAGGTCAAGGAAGAAAATAAATAAAAAGTGCTTTGAACTAAGTGATTACAAAAACTTAAAATATCAGGATCTCTGGGATGAAACAGTACTCAGATGCACATTTAAAACTTAAAGTACTTGTATCAGAAAAAAGCTAGAATAACAAATTATTTTCAAATTGTGTGGGCAGAAAAAAATAAGAGTAGGAGCAGAAATATATGAAATAAAGAAATAATTAAAATTTGATAAAAATAAACAAGTCTAATCAAGAAAAAAGCAAGAACACAAAAATTAATATCAATGGAAAGAGCTATCAAAATAACCATACCAATGCTAAAATTACATTAAGGTAATATTACAATTGTATGCCAACATATGTGATAGCTTACATATCTATATTAGAGAAGGATCTGTGTGCTGCTGAGAAGCAAGAGTATTTAGTCATTGATGGATGAAATATTCTATATATGTTTGTTAAGTCTAAATTATCAATTGTATTTTTTTAAAACTTTTTTAGTTGTAATTGGACATAATATATTTATTTATTTATTTATTTATTTATTTATTTATTTATTTATTTATGGTGCTCAGTATCAAACCCAGCACATCACACATGCTAGGTGAAAGCTCTACTGCTGAGCCACAACCTCAGCCCCATCAATTGTATTTTTTACTTCCATAGCTTCTTTATTTAGGTTTTGTTTGGAGGATTTATCCAGGGGTGACAGAGGCATGTTAAAGTTACCCAGTATTATTGTGTTGTACCCACATTTTCAACATTATTTATTTGGCCACTTTTATTTGTGATGTTATCATCATTAATTTAAACATTATGAACTGCATAATTCATGATTATTTTTGCTTTAATTGGTCAATTATCTTCTGAAGATATTTAAATAGTAAAAAGTATTTTGTATTTAACCACATAGTTACTATATCTGGTGCTCTTCATTCCTTGGGAAGATCCAGAATTCCATCTGGTACTGCTTTCTTCTGCCTACGTGATTTCCTTTAATATCTCTTATCAAGTAAATCTCCTCTTGACAAATTCAGCATATAAAGCTTAAAGTCTTAATTATTTTTTAAAGCAGTGCTGGGACACTGAATTGCACCAAGCCCTGAAATTCTTGATTTTACTTTCATTTTTGAAAGATATTTTGTTTGGCATAGAATTCTAGGTTCTTTTATTTTTTTTAACCTCTATTGTCTCCTGACTTAAATAATTTCCTATAAAAAGTCTGCTGTCAACTTTGTTCCTCTTTATATAAAGTGTCTCCCTCACCCATGGTTCTTTTTTTTTTTTAACATTATCATTGGTTGTAAGTTATTTTATTATTATGTGACTGGGTATAGTTTTTTTCCCCCAAGTTTCTTCTGATTGAGTTTCACTGAATCTGAAGTTTATAGCTTTACTTATTTTAGAAAAACCTTCCTTTTACTTAACTATGTTTTTCTGCCCCTACCTCTCTCTCTCCTTTCCAATGGGAGTTCCAATTGCACTTATATTTGTGCAATTTGGCTCCCTGAAGTCATTTCGATCACTGCTATTTATTAAGTTTTTTCTTTCCTCTTTGTGTTTCATGTTCGTTTCTATTGTTTTCAAATTCACTAGTTTTTATCTTTTAAAGTTTGATTAGGACCTTTTAAAATGTTTTCCATCTCTCAATCCTTCTTCTGACTGGATTAAAGGTAGACAGGCACTCTCTCTGTACTACCTCTAAAACTCTTCTATAAATCTAACATTTATTATAAAGACTTTTAAAAAAGAAAGAAAATGCCAAACCAGTCAAACACACACAGGAGCCAACTTAAGGAGCACTCACTGGTCAAATCTGTGAGAAGTGAGCACTAAAATAATTAAATACAGTAATGAGTTATAAATTATTAAAAACATAGAAATCCACTAGTCCACACTGATAACAGAGAGACAGATAAAGAAGAAGTTTCTTGATAGTAGAATGTCAAGGGCTGATAGAAAGAGGCTTTGGGAGAAGAAAAATCATTATTTTCCAACTGTTACAGCAAAACTAGATTGGACAAGAATAATAAATGGATATCAAATCTAGGGAGAAATTCTGACAAGAAGAAGAATATTTGCATTGACTTAAAAGTGTCTTTCCACAGACTACCAATTAGTTGCAATGGAAGACAATAAAAAATAAATGACACAATGGAGAAATTAAACAACATCTTGACTGGTGATGAAATGAATGTCATCTTTGAGACACAAATGGATACTATATGCCTTCAGATGATTACCCAGAAGAAAAGCAATTCATCTAAACAGTATTCTGGCCAGGAAGGCAAGATCCCAGTCTAATCACAAAGTATACCAACTGAGCAAAATGAGGAATGTTCTTTAAAAATAAAGACAAAAAGGTAAGGGGCATACTGTGTTCTACAAAAATATCTATGTTACAAGAAAAGCAAAAAGGGAAAACAAAAAGACTGCAGAGACATTTCAAATTAAAGAAGGCTAAAGAGATATAAAACCAAAAACTAATTCCTAGAGTAAAGGGGGAATAATGTAACCAGAACAACTGACAACAATAGAATATAGATGGTAAATTAGATTTAAATGGAGCATTGATATAAACTTATGAAGTAGATAAGTATGCAGAATTATGCACACTATGGACTGTGGATGAGGATGAAGGTGGGGAAAACACTAACAGTAAGTGAATCTGGGTAGAGTGCACAGGTATACTCTATGACTTTTATTTTGCAACTCTGTGTAAGCTTTATTTCCACATGCAGGTCATTACTGAAAAGCCATTCCAGACATTCTGGATCCTATCCCCTTCACATAAACGGTTTTGCTCTCTTATCTCTCTTATTCTTCTTCTTCACTAAATCATTTTGTTAAGCTTAAAAACCTGTTCTTACTTTTTAAAAAACCAAACAAATAAAAAAGCAAATAAGGGCTGGGGTTGTGGCTCAGTGGTAGAATGCTTGCCTAGCATGTGTGAGGCACTGGGTTTGATCCTCAGATCATGTAAAAATAAATGAATAAAATAAAGGTATTATGTCCATCTACAATTAAAAATATATTTTTTTAAAAAAACAAATAAAATATCTACAGCCATTCCAGACTTACTGAAAAACTTACCTATTTGTTGTCACTTTTTATCACTCTCCATTTATCCTCAACCCACTCTAGCCTGGCCTCCAGCCATCACCACATGTTGAAATTCCTCTTGCTGATGTAACCAACACTTTCAGGTTACCACCTCCAACAGATACCCTTCAGTTCTTAAGCTACTTGACCTTTCAGTAGCATTGGTAATGGTGACCATAGTTTCTCCACTAGAACAGCCACTTCCCTGGGTTTTGATCAAATACTGCTGATTTTCTTTCCACCCACTGCCATTCCTAAGTCACCTAGTCTCTTCCTCATCCTCTGAGTGCTATTAGTTACAGTTCCTAAGGTTCTCAGTCCTTCCCCCCCAATCTCTCTCAGTCTCATCCATTCCATAATTTAAAAACCATCTACATGCTGATGACTACCAAATTTATTTCTTTAGTTCACAGTATTCCTCTGAGTTCCATATTCATACAGACCCAATTTATTTTGACATAATGGATTGAAATCTCTCAAACTTAACATAACAAAAATTGGACTTCTAGTCTCCCCCCACCCCAAACACTCTCACCCAGTCTTCCCATTCAGAGTCACCTCCATTCATCCAGTTGCTCAAAAAATATTATGAGTGACATTTTTGTCTTTATGCTTTTCAATGGCTTAATTTTTCCTACTGTAAACACATCTTAGTTTTAAACTAATTAATCAAATCTAAAAACCCAAAACTTTCTTTTGAGTGAAATAAAATAAAGATGTGCTTAACACAACACATAGTACCTATTTTTTTTCTTGCCTTTGATTTTAGTTTTGTGAGTCACTAAATAAAGGTACTAAAACTAAAATTAACATTTATATTACCAGAAGTACTGGAATTTTTTGAAGACATCACAGAATCTGCTTCTATCTAGAAAAAAGGAGAGAGTAATAACATGTAAGTTATCAAGTGTTTTAACAGTGCAAGTTCTTAATCTTGGGGTAAGGGATTTATTTTATAAGAAACCATCTTTATTGAACCCAGCAAACAAGTCGCTCAGCAACTATACTCGTTATTTTACTTTTTTGTCAACATCAATAAGCTACAGATTTTAACAGACCTCAAAACTTTATAACATTGACCAATATGTGTAAACACATATAGTCAATTTGGCTGTACCATATAGATGGTAATCTGTAAGGCAACCTTTCTGCTTAAGACAAAAGCAAGAAATTGTTACAATGGGCTCCATGGCCTTATTTTTATTTTTCCTGATTATAAAAGTAATCCCTGGTTGATATAGAAAATGATGATTTTTTAATTATGAAGAAGAAAAAAAAGTTTTTTAATTCTTCAATAAAAACTACTTTTATCATTTTGGTCTAGCCTAGATTTTTTTTTTCTTAATCCCTATGTGATTTAAAACATTTGAGAACACACTGACAAAGTCTGAGAACCTGATTTCACCAGTGTATTAAAATGAAGCATTTCCCCACATTGTTCAAGGGCTTTATAAACTTTTGGGGAATAGAACCCTTAGAGCATCTGACATACTTTCCTTCAGTCTGGAATTCTCCAGTCTTAGAGTCCCTGCATTTTCCTGGCTTCTCTTGGCCCTCCCAAATGGCTCCCACTCCATATTCTTCATGGAATCTCCCACCTACCCTTAACTGTTGACATCCCCAGTGTTCTCTCCTCAGACCACTGCTCCTCAAACAAGATTTCTGCAAAATCGTCCTTGGTAATTCCATTCACCCTTGTGTTTTGAGCTACTTGTTATACACAAAGGAGTCCAAAATCTATCTCTAGCCTTCACTTCTCCACCAAATTTCAGTTCCTACATCTAAGAGAGGTAGCAAAATCTGAGATATTTTCACCATCATAACTTCCACAATCAGCATAGCATCTGATGAGTGAATGCAGCTGAAACTCCCACAGTCACCTGAAACTCGGCATGCCCTATAATGAACCAGCTCCCTGTGGACCTGCTCCATCTGAATTTTCTTACTTGGTGGCATCACAGTCCCTCTGGTCTTGATGATCACACCACTGTTTTACCACCACCACGTCCAGTCAAACACCAGGGCAAAATTCATCCCA
Source organism: Callospermophilus lateralis (assembly GCF_048772815.1). NCBI lineage: Eukaryota > Metazoa > Chordata > Mammalia > Rodentia > Sciuridae > Callospermophilus > Callospermophilus lateralis. Next base: position 49,566 of record NW_027512681.1, on the reverse strand, counting down.
ACATCCCCAAAGTACTCCTACACCCTTCTCATCACAATAGCCTAGCTCCTCTAGTCAAAATGACACCCTGGCTCTTACTGTAACTGCCTCTAGTTAGTCCTTATAAAAGACGAAAGTCGGGAGAGAGTTCCGTTTCCCAGATGGGTTCATCTCCGATCCCGCTATTTTGTCAAATCGATAAATTAAAAAGAACGTTCGCATGCCTGTTTGAAAGAAGCAGGCATTCGAGGTTCTGAGTCTGATGTGGACTTGTTTAACTTTTTATTTTACAGCAGGTTTTTAAAGACTGAGCCCCAGCCGAACCCGCTCTTCCCGGGACACGGATTTTCCATTTGGCAGCTGCTTTTAATCTCAGCTCATCTTTTCACTCTCTCTCTCTCTCTCTCTCTCTCTCTCCCCCCCTCTCTCTCTCTCCCTCTCTCTCTCCCTCTCTCTCTCCCTCCCTCTCTCTCTCTCTCTCTCTCTCTCTGTCTCTCTCTCTCTCTCTCTCTCTCTCTCTCTCTCCACCTTTCAAAACACACCGCTGACCCCTGGGAACCTGAAGCTATGTGAACCCTTATAAAGGGGTTGACCACCTTTCTGTTTCTCCCTCTTTTAAGTCACCAGTAGGTGAGCTGGAAGGGAGAGGAGGTCAGGTCTCCTATCTGCCCCCTTTGAGGAATAAACCTGTCAGTCCCTCGGAATGGGGGTCTTTAGGACCCAGGGGCAAGATTCCCGGAAGGGGAAGCGGCTGGGCGGTGAGAGGCGCGCCGCGGCGAAGTGCGTTTGAACCGCGCGCAGGCGCAGACGTCGCCTGGGGCGGGGCCGAGGCGGTGGCGGTGGCGGTGTGGTCAGGTACGTGTCTCGCGGCCGCGGACTGCGCGCGGTCTCTAGTCCTACGTCCCGCATCTGCCCCGCTCGCTGTGCGGGGGAGCTGGAGTCTGGAGAACCGCGCGCGTGGCGGCCCGGCTGGAGGCTGACCGCGAGAGAAGCGGCGCCGCCAGAGGACTCCGTTCGGGGTCCTCTGCCCGCAGCCTCGGCTTCCTGCAGTAGTAGCGCCTCTTAGCGGGCGCTCAGCAAGCGCTGCAGAGACCGATTCCTGCCCGCAGGGTGGGTGCGAAGCCCCCTCTCGGTTCTGCCGCCCTGGGCCCTTGCGGGGTGCGGTCCCCCACAGTTGTAGCGAGCGCAGGTGGAGCGCGCACCACTTGCGGGAGTGAACCTGAGCTTTCTTGGCTGTTTCCCTCAAAAGGGGGACGGTCACAGTCCACGCCTACCTCCTTCAAACAGGTCCTAGTCCCTGCTGGACCTTCCCGTCAAACCATTCACCATACGGAATTGTAGCCAGCGTAATATTTTTAAAAAGGTAAATCGAGTCAAGTTACTCCCCTTTAATATTGAAGTTCAGTTATTAGCATAAGATGTAGTGTCTTTAACATGCCTTCTTCCCCCACTCCTTTCATCCCAGACCATTATCTTTCTTGCATAAATCCTTCTTCTGATCCTGCAGTTCTATGACCCTGTTCTTACCTTCCACCCTTTGCCGGTTGGGTTCCCTCTCCCCAGAATGCTCTTCACTTCATGTTTTAGCTGTCTGCGTCCGTTTTATCCTCCGGGTCCCACTCATTTCTTCAGAGACTGTTCCTAAGTAAGGTCATCCCTGTAAAATGTGAAGAGTGTGTGAAATCACCTTAGCTAATTAAATTTTTATGTTGTTAATCTCTCTTCCACTCTAGAAGCAAACTCTCCCAGGACAAAAACTGTATATTGTTGTTTTCTTATTCCCAGTGCTCAGTACACAGTATCTGTTCAATAAGCGTGTACTATGTCAATGAATTGGGGTAGGTAAGCACAATGCTTATTTCACAGCTGAGGAAAACGAGGCTCAGCCTTTATCCAATCTGCCCGCTGCACATGAACCACATAGTTTAAGAATTCAAAAGAAAGTAGATCTTACATTCTGAGTAAATTTTCCTGAGATGGCTCTTTTGTTTTTAATAGTCACACAACTGTAGCCACTAAAGTTATTCTTTGAAAGTGAGTTTTGACACCTTAGATACTCCTAGCTAGCAATCCTTTAGAATCTAGAACTCTAGGGGATCCTACATTTAAAAAACAATAAGTAAATAAAAACAAGTTAACTAATATGTCTAAGCCGCTTTATGTAGAAGTTAAACAGCAGATCATTCTGGATGTCTTTCTTGGAGAACCTGGCATTCAGACCAAGTTAACTGTAACAATATACTTCTAACAATTTTAGTTGTCTCATTTACTTAACCTTGCAGATTAGAAATAGTTCATGAAAATATCTACACTGAGTCTTCACAACCCCCTAGAAGATAATAAAATAGTAGAAATTAACAGAAAACTTTTAGAAAGCAGATATGAGGCTCAAGAGACCTAGACAGAGTCTAGGGTGTCACTTATTACAGGAGCCAGTGGCCCCATCCAAATTGAAAAAGTTGGGTGAGAAATTGGAAAAATGATAGGCACTTTAAATTTTTTTTTTACTTTGAAGTATGAATGTATATTCATTTGAAAATCTTTTGATGTAGACCCAAGGCTTTTTGGGTTTCGTTTTTGTTAAGGAATTGTCTATGTTATATCAACAGAGTAACCACCATCTGTCCTGGTTTACATAATACAACCTACTCAGCCTCTTTCAAACAGCAAAAACTTGAAGGTACCTAACAATCTGAGCACCAACTTGAATTTTATGATTTTTTTCCTCTGGGTTTTGTACTTTGTTAGAAGTGTCACACCACAGAGCTGTCTTTAGTCATTCAGGAAATCTACTTAGCCCTTTACCATTGAATTGACCACACTTTATAGGTAATACCAAAAATACATGTTTCACATATTTTCGTTTTCTGGGAATAAGAAAGTGAAATTAGACTAATAGTGATTTAGAAAATAATGTTTTGCTTCAGTACAAATTCTTCTATAGGTTTTATTAGTTGGATTTATGGCATGGCTGTGAGATAATTATCTCATTAGTTGGGTCCTCATGGTAAGTATAGATAATACACCAACAAAAGTGGTCATTGGCATTCCTTTTGAAGACTTTGCTATGCTTATGCTAAGTGGCTTATCTTTGGGAAAGTAAGACTTAAATGATGACAGAGGTCCCATGGGTACCTGTTCTTGAGTGAATTCCAATTTGACCTTAAAACTTTGAGCAGTCAGAATTATTCTTAAAATTCCTTAAATTGGCCTTAACCCCAAGCACCCAGTGAGTAGAAGTTTCAGAGTTAAGAATGAACATTTTGTTTTATTTTGGAATTTGGCTCCAACCCCCTTTCCTGGGGGATCTAAACAAGGTCTGGATTCTAAGACAAGGGTGGAGGAGGAGATAGTGACTAGGATTTTTGCTATTGTCAACTTCCTGTAGCAATTCTGTTAACATTTACGTGGCTTAACCTCTGAGAGGTGTCATAACTGCTGCTTGTTGCAGAAGCTCATCTGATAAGGAATTTGAGAGCAGCGAAGTCATTTTGCCAATGGCGTGGTGAATGGGAAATGATATTTCTGCCTTTCTGTTCCAGAAGCATGTCTCAGGAAGGCAGTTACGGGAGGTGGACCATATCCAGTAGCGATGAAAGTGAGGATGAGAAGCCCAAACTGGACAAGCCATCAACATCCTCTCTCTACCATGCTGGGCAGGGAACATCCAGTGAGCCACGGTTCAACTGTTCCGAAGCTCGAAAAGCTGCTCACAGAAGGCAGACATCACCTGTGCAATTCAGCAGTGCAGATTTGGCTCCACCTCCCAAAAAGCAGAAAAGTGGTTCCCAAGAAGAGCTAGGCTGGTGTCTCTCCATCAGTGATGCTGAACTGCAACCAGAAACTCAGAAGAAGCAGGCGGAGAATATGGAGTCAAAGAGGAAAAAGACCTCTCCTCTCCCAAAGATAGTGCTGCCCAGATAACTGGAAACCATGGCCTTCCTGCCAGCCACAGGCACAAAAGAGAGGAAGATGAGTATGAGACCTCAGGGGAAGGCCAAGACATTTGGGACATGCTAGACAAAGGGAACCCCTTCCAGTTCTATTTCACTAGATTTAAGCCCAAGTACAACTCCAAAGCCCTCCACATCAAGGGTAAGAATGCGGACATCAGGAGCTGTGGAGTTGGCCTTGTCAGTGTTCTCAGTGAACCAAGGAGGCAGCCTGGAATGATCTCCAGGAACCCTCCTTTGTGGTCCTAACTACTCTAGGGAAAAAAAAAATTTTTGACAAGTATGGCTGTAGGCTGGGGATTCGGGGAAATTGAAGCAAATGCATGATGTGACCAGCACAGTATATTTATACAGCAGATGTATACAGTAAGCATAATTCCCCTTCATTAAGGTTAACTTTTTTCTGGTTCATATTCAAGAATAGATTACGTTCACTGTCAGTAATTTTTTTATTTGTCAAATATATAATTGCATATTCAATTTCTTCTGGGTGATATATAATTGTTGATGGATTTAATTCCATACTGTAGCAAATTGGATTCTACAGATTTTCATTTTCAGAATCTTTTATCTAGGTACTTTGAAGAGATAAGATAGTTGTCAGTGTTTTTATCTTGTTTGAGAGAGAGCAACACAGGAAATGGGGAACTCTGCAAAGCTTGGGTTCCATAATAAAAATGAAAAAGACTGACTGTGAGCACCAAGATCTTGTGTGGGTGGGTGACATCATGAGAGGAACTCTGCCTTTATTGTAACCCCACAGTAACTTTATGAGTAGGTGGTCCAGAGTAGATGGTCCAGCAGCAACGATGAACTATAACTGGACAGGTGATGGATCTGCAGTTTAGAAAAACTAAGAACTGTCTGAGATCACAAAGCTGGTAATAGTAAAGCTATGATTCAAATCCAGGCATTCAGGACCCAAGTCCCTGCTAATAGATACACCATGCTGACACATGCCATCACTGGAGGTTGTCTAGAAGGTCTCATAGAAGAGGGGGCATCAGTGGCCTGGCCCTTGAAAGATACTTAGGGTTTGGGAAAAAGGGGCTAGGCATACAGCTCATGGATAGAGTGCTCACCCATTCTGCATATGGCTCCAGGTTCGCTCCTCAGCACCAACAGTTTAGAAGGTGGAGGTGTTGGGTGGAGGCGGGCAAGGATGTATCACAGGTTCTTTTAATTGTGCAGCTCTCCCAGTAAGCTAGTAACTTTCTTAATCCATTAAGTCTCAAGTTTTCAATTCTATGTAGGACGATGGAACATAATTGGTTAAGAATATTTTCATGTTCTTTCAAAGTCTTTGTATCCCAGCAGGTAGCTCAATGTCTAGAAGACAGAAGTCACTAAGTGAATGTCAGATAAGTGAATGAGCCCACTCTTAGTCCTCAGAGGCCACCTGGGGGTGAGAGCAAACTGGAGCCAGATGTCCCGGGTCAAACCTGGACTCTGCCTTTTCCTAACTGTGTGGCCCTGGGCAGCCTCCTATGGAGACTGCTCTTCCACAGAATAGGAATATCAGACCCTCCCTCAAAATGACTGGGAGGAAGGAGTTAATACACCGAAAATACCAAAAATGGTGCCTGGCGTCTAGGAAGCCCTGTGCAGGTGCAGCTGTTAGGATCGAAGACAGTGACGATCCTGGTGTAGTTCATGAGATAAAGTAAAGCTTGAGTGAGTGCCACGTGGAGTCTCATAAAGTGACCAGAGCACCACAGATATGAGTTTAGAATGCTGGGAACCAAGAGCTCTCAGGCTTCGGAGGGAGGCAGTGGGGACTCGGGTGACTACTGGAAGGAGGTAGAGTCAGAAATCCTGGAAAGGACAGGTATGAGTGACTTCAAAAAATGGCCATTCATCTGGTATTTAAGTTGTAGATTTTAGTTTTGTATATATATAATATGTTTATATATATATATTAAATAGCATAGGGAAATTTTTCTTGGATTTTACAAAACATTAAAACCTAGCTTTATAATAACTTTTCACTTAACTGTTTTCTGAACCAAATGTTGGTCAGTGACTGTCAAATAATTGTTATAACTAGAGGATTTTTATCTGAATACAAATTATATTTATGTTTTTGTCTTTATAGATATTTTGTCTCCTCTATTTGGGACACTTGTTTCTTCAGCTCAGGTGAGTTTGTGGGTAAAAAAAAGACAAATAACTATAAGAAAATATGAGAGGTGGGGACACATGTCAGTCCTATCCAGATCCCTAAGATAGTAAGTTCCTTGAAGCTGGCCTCCCACAGCAAGTTTTAGAATGTGTGGCCATGGACATAGAATACATCATGTGACTGTCACTCTCAGCAAATCATTTGACTCTTGATCAGGCCACAAATTCACTTTGGACTGTCCAGCCTTAAAGACTTCTCTTTTGGACACTGATGATCACATGGGACTCATGCAGCCTTCTGGGAAGGTGTGGTGGAGCCAGTGCAAGTTTGATTTGATTTGGAAAAAGCAAAATTCCCTGCATCTACCAAAAAGAAGTGAGTAGAAGTTAGGAGTTCGCTATATGTTCCATTAGATTTGATCTATAATCTAGAGGATTAGTCTTAGCTGTGTGTAATAGAACACCCAAAGTAACAGTTTAAGTCAACTGAAGAAGTCCAGATGATAGGTATCTGTGGTCTGCATTGGAGCCTTGTGGTTTTCCCTGGACTTACCCATCTACTTTTCTGTCTGTCTGACCCACTATGCTGGTGTATGGCTTCAATCTTCAGAGTCACCTTGTGGTCCAGGATGCCAACCAGGGCTCCAGCTCAATTGTTTGTGTTCCAGGTAGCAGGAAGGAGGAGAAGGAAGAAAGGGTCTCTAGTTTATTGAGCAGGGCCCAGCTACAGGACAATAACCATCTCTAACAAGGCTGCACTGTGGCTTTTGGTTGGCATAACATTATCTTGCCTGGCATAACACCAGGGTTTTGATAGGAAGGAGGGAGGAGAAAAGTAGGCTGCCCTAGGCTCTTCTAGGCAGTGTGTCCCTGGGTGCTGCACAGGTGATTTTAGTTCCCCTCCCTTTGCTTCTCAAAAACTGACGTCAAATGTTACCCCTCGCAGTGTTGGCAGAGTGTAGGCTGTAATCCCTTTAGCACCTCTATGGGTTGAATTGTTCCCCAAAAAGATCTCTTGGTATCCTAAGCCTTAGTACCTCAGAAGGTGACTGTATTTGCAGGTAGTCTTCATTGGAGGTCATTAACCAAATTAAAATGATGTCATAAGAGTGCCCACTAATTCAGTGACTGGTGTCCTTATGAAAAGGGGAAATTTGGACATAGAGATGACTGTGAAGGCAAAAGAATGCCAGAGGTTCCAGAAGCCAGGGGAAAGTATGGAGCAGATTCTTCCTCACGGATCTCAGGAGGAACCAGCCCTGCAGACTCCTGCTCGAGAACTGTGGAACAGCAGGTCTCAGGTGGTTGGTTACCCAGTTTGTGGAAGTCTGTTAGGAGTGTAGGCTGTAATCCCTTTAGCACCTATATGGGTTGAATTGAGTGGCCTCTGAACTCTCAGAAACTAAGGCAGGGATGAAAGAGTCCTCCCTTTCCTCCACTCCCTTAATGCTGAAGCTGTCCAGAGTATGGTAAGGATGAGGAATGACCTAAATGGCAGGTTCAGGAAATTAAAGCTAATTAAAGACAATTAATGAATTTAGTGCTTGTAGACTTAACTGCTTCCTTCTCTTATGCACCAGCAGAATACATCAATAGAGCTGACTGACCATATAAGAAGTATCAGAGAACTTGATTTGCTTTTTTTTTTAAAGAGAGAGTGAGGGGAGAGAGAGAGAGAGAGAGAGAGAGAGAGAGAGAGAGAGAGAGAGAGAGAGGGAGAATTTTAATATTTTATTTCTTAGTTTTTGGCAGACACAACATCTTTGTTTGTATGTGGTGCTGAGGATCGAACCCGGGCCGCACGCATGCCAGACGGGCGCGCTACCACTTGAGCCACATCCCCAGCCCCTTGATTTGCTTTTATTCTAGACTTATGACAACCTTTCTATTTGATATTCCAGTCATAAGACTTCATGACACAAATTATACTCAATATTAGTTTATTTCCCTTAATTTTATCAGTAAAATCAAATGCTTCTGCTTACATTGAGTGTTAAATTCAAACCAGAAAACAGAAGTTCAAAACCTTGCCCTACAAAATATATATTTTTTAAAAAATTGTTTTATTGTAGTAAAACATTTAATATGAAATGAACCTCATTGACATATTTTAAGTGCAGAAAATACAATTATTTTAAATACTTATATTTCATGTTCAAATTACATCTAGAAAGGGGATTATGGTCCAGGAATATGATCATAATATGACCAGGAATATGTTTTTGTTGTGGTACAAAATCAGCAGAATTTCTACTTATACTTTTTCTGTAACCCTAATGTTTTCAGAAATCAAATAAGTCCTAATATACCTTTTTATAGATTTTTAAGTATAAGATAAAAATAATAAAGGATTTAATTGTTTTCTTAATTCAACATCTTAAATATCTCCTGAATCTGCCTCCTACATCTCCTCTTCCACAATTATTGATCAGTCACCTTCTATAAAATAGTTCACTAGCTTTCTGATTCTCTTTTCTTCTTTTCCACCCTATCTTTAATGCAGGCAACAGAATGTTAATTCACATCACACCTACACTTACGATCATAACTAATATGAGAAAAGTCAAAACTCATTAGCTGACTTAAAAGATCCTTCCCCAATGGATTAATCTGTTATTTTAGCCCTGTTTCTCACTATTTCCCCAACATCAGCCTATTTTCTAATTTTTCCTAAATTCCGGGTCTGCGTATGACTGTTCTCAAATCATCTATCTGCCTGTGGGTTCCTGGTCACCTCAAAGGTGGTTAGTTTTGTGGAACCTTCTCTCCCATTTCCATATACAACTGATTAGAATTTTATAATACCTACATTGTGGAACTACCCATGTTATATTGGGATTATTTGTCTCTGTCTCTTTTGTCCTATTATTCTGTGAGATCCTTAAGTCCAAGAACTATTTAATACTCTTCTCCATTGCTAGTGCTTAGTACCTAAAATTAGAATTAACTATCCATATCACAGCTATGCATAACTAGTCTTGATCTCCCTTATAAAAAAAACTGTAACTCATATAGATCCACTGTAAGTTGAATATCTTCACTTGAGTAACATTTTAATCATTTTGTTAAAAACTGAATATATCATAAAAACCTGCATGTGGACATGTATAGCAGTTTTATTTATAATTGCCAAAATTTGGAAGTAGCTAAGATATCCCCAGAAGTTGAATAGATAAACAGATACATCCAGACAATGGAATATTATTCAATGTTTAAAAGAATTGGGCTTCAAGTCATAAAAAGACATGGAGAAAACATAAATGCACCTTGGTAAGTGAAAGAAGTCAATATACAAAGGGTATAGATTATATATTTCCAATTCCAGAACATTCTAGAAATGGCAAAACCATGAAAAGAGTAAAAACATCAGTAGTGCCAGACTCTGGGGAGTGAGAGATGGGCAAAAAGCAAAGTGGATTTTGGAACAGTGAAGATATTTTGTATGATACAATAATGGTAGATACATGTCAACCTGAATCTGTCCAAACCACAAAATGTACCACATGATAAGTAAACCCTGTGGGGAAATGATGCATTCTGGGAGATAATGATGTGCCAATGCAAGTTCATCAACTAGAATAATTGCACCAGCTTGGTGAGAGATGATAGGAGATTATGCATATGTGAAAGTTGGGATAAATCACTATGCTTTTCTTCATTTTCTTGTGAACCAAAAACTGGTCTATAAAACTAAAATCTCTTTTTAAAGTAACCCCAAATTTATCATCCTTTTTTCCCAACAGTTATGTGTTAGGGTTTTGACTTTATTTCATATAGCATACAATTCAGTAGATTGATATTAAGTAAATTATTAAAAATACAGGGTATTATAGAATTGATTTGGAAGGCCTAATATTGTTTTGGGGTTGGTCAAGGCTACAGTGATCACTAAAAAGAGAAAATTTTAAGTGACATATGTGGAAGGGAAATGGTATTGGAACAATTCAGATAGTTTCCTAAATGGCAATATCTTCCAAAGAAAGAAAAAAAAAATGGGCACAGGTGAAGCAGAGCACCACTTACATTTTTTTTCTATGAAAATATGAGAATGGTCTACCAATTTTATTTCTCTTATCTATTCTGTTTATTAAATATATTTAATCTTTAGTCTACCTTTAGGATAGGTTTTATAGTTTCTCAACATGAATCTTCTGCTCAAACTAAATTGGTTTGTCTCCTCTTGTCTACGTACTTTTCTGGTAGGTTTGTTTATAGAATCCAAGTTATTCAAATAAACTGGATGCCTCCAAATTTACCTATCTTAATCTGATAAATCCTCAAGCTATAGGTGAAATCTCATATCTTTATAAAGATTTCCTTGATGAGGTCAACTAGCATTGCTAAACTACTCTTCTTAACTGGTGCTGAAAATATTTTTCTACATTTATTTGAAAATTGATTATGCACCGTCTAATGTTCTTTCCAATGTTGGACTCTTTAAAACTTTAAATTAGTTTTGTATTTACTTTTCACATGTTTATGGTGTCTTTTTCTCAAGTGGATTTAAGCTACCTTAGAGTTATAACATGGAACTGTTCTTGTTCTGTTGCCCCTAACAGTATACCTTAAAAATAGTAGGTTATAAGCATATTTACTGATTTGAAATGAAAACACACAAATTGATTAATTAATAAAAATGCTTAGGTTTATTTTCTTACTTAACTTTAAATATCATATTATTAACTCAAACAAAAAAATATACAAGAAAGCTAATCATAAAATAATTGTCCTTTTTCAGTATAGAATGTGTTTACCATTGTACTTCATCAATTAAATTTACATTTACTTTGTAAAATTCAGTAGAAAAGAGCACATTTATTTTTGTGTCAGAAAGTCATAATTGCACTTTCTTTACTTACATTGGTTTATTCCCATATATATTATACTTTTAAATAAAAAACTATATACTTAATCTTTCAAATGAAATTAGCCAGTTATCTCCTAAAATTTGTGTAGTCCATAAATAGTAAACTGTTCTTACTTTCAATAATCTACTAGAGATATACCTATGGAATGAAAACACAAAATGAACATAAGAGAAAGGAAAAGTGTATGGTATATGCATCACATGTGTTAAGGTAACAGAAAAAACATGGTAGTAAGTTGTATTAGATTCATTTTTATTATTCAAATAATATCAGGCAAAGAAGTGTCTAATCATTAAAACATTATTTTTAATACTATGTAAATGCATTGCATTGTGTATTAAATGACTAAAACATATTTCATCACCTATCTCATTAACATACTATACATTTTATCACCAATTCTTCTACGTCCTTTTTCAAAGCTACTCTAGAACTTTAATATACCAACTCTATATATAAGTCTACATGCAGTATATAAGCAAAGCTGGGAAAAGTCCATGGATTCAAAGTGATTTGTACCAACATTAGATAAATAAACAAAGAAGGAAAGAATATCCAAAGAAGAAAAATATGAAAGAATAGAGGAAAGGAATCTGGGATATAGTGCAAATCAAAATGGCGAAGAATTGTTCATCATCTCTGAAATAGTCAAGTCTTGATCCATTCCAGAGGAACATATATTTTAGGCTTAGTTCATGCAGCTACTAAGGAAGGATGAAAAGACTACAGATGTGCCTATGAAGTTTATAAAAATGTACATCTGTTTTGATAGTTTCCTTCACATTTTATAATACACATCTTATTTGAGAGGTAGAATTTCATCTTTTTCTTGTGTAACATTAAAATGAATAAAAATTCTTCTAATGCCAAACCATAGTTCTTCTGGCCAACCTTTCCTAGGGAAGTGCTTGTTCTTTTGACATTCTGTCAGTGAAATATGAGGCATCATGTTATGTCTTGCCTGATGAATAATGATAAAGATGACGGCAAATCAATGCCGCATGTGAACTAACTTGTTAAAGGCCAAATACAAATATCAAATTACTAATAAAAAATACAATAAAGTTCAACACTAGCAAAAGCTTGCCAATCTCTAATTGCCATAACAAAGCAAAGCACCAGTTTTATACTTAATTACTATTCAATGCTTCCTAGCATCATGACTATAATAAAATGTATATATTTATAGTGAAGAACTAATACATTTTAACACTATTTTGTCTAACTGAAGATGCATATTGATGAGAGAGAACATTTAGCATTGTTACCATATTATTGAATTAACAATTAAATATTTTGTTATTTGGACAATGCTTTGATAAGTTTTGGTATTTAGTATTGTAAAGAAAGACTGGTCCAAGAAATGCTTAGAAAGAAAATTGCTGATTTCTAAACACTTAGAAATTATACTAAAAATTGTAACAAAAACTAGAGACTATATTTTCCAGATCACAGTTTTTATCAGCTAGGAATTGTGCCTAAATCTACTCCTTTCGCACCTACCCACTTTCATCGTCTTATTTTACTGCTTTAGCATTTTTATATCATATGATTTCTAGATCATATGCTATGATATCTTGTATGTGATCCACCTGCAATCTCATGTCCTTCAGCATCATGTTCTCCAATCCATCATCTGTATTCAAAAATCAGAATTTTCCTATGGCATTAAGGATTCAAGATGAAAACTAAGACTCCATGTCAGATGTTGTCATACAAAATGTAGGTTAAAGCTCATAAAACCACATACAGAAGCCACCAATTGCTGAAGGATGCAGACAAGTAATTAAAATAAAGTGCTGAGGGTAGGGCATGGAAGCGGGTGGTACTGAATAGGGGCAACTAAGAGAAAAGCAGATACCTCTAACTAGAATAGGGCAGGGTTTCCAAAGGAAGACCAATGGAGCTATTTCTACTCTCATTTTCTCATCACACATAGTATTAATTTTAATTTTGTCTTTCCCCACAGAAATTTCTTTCCATTTGTTCAAATAGTGACCTTAGTATTGTTTCATTGCAGCTATTGATTAACGACCTATTTCTAGTACATAAGATCCATTAGATCAGAGACTTATTTCTTGTTCTCCTTTGTCCTTACTTTTTGCTCTATATCTGGCATCTAACAACCACCCAACTTGGCAATGTTCTTTATGAAGAAATGATTCAAGATTCACGGCAATATTTTCCAGCTATCAGCTTTTTGAAGACTTACCTGCTTACCTGGCATCTATGATTATTCCTTGGGGTAGACAAATTATTATTTTGTATACAAAATTCCCCAAGAGCTCATTGTACAAAATCGTGTGTGTCAGAGAGAAAAAGACAGAGACAGAGAGACAGAGAGATGGAGATGGATAAGTGTTGTGAAGGGGGTTACTATCTAGAATGTGCTTTCTATCTTCCCCTCTGGGTCACAGGTCAGTTTTCCCTAGTAATTGTACATTTATCTTGTGTCTCCTATGTCTCTTCCAAGTACAATGCTTAGCACTTATTATACTTGATAGAAATATTTGTGGATTAAATTATCTATTATGATGTTAGAAATAAAAGTGTCATAATCTGTATATCTCTGTAAGTAGTATAACTGCAGAATCCTTGATGGATAGAAGTAAAAATTATCAAAAGCAAAAAATTAATTCTAAAGTTTCTGTACTTTGAATATGAAGAAAACCTCATGCCTAAATTATGAAGTTTTCACACTAAAATATAAAAAGATTCTATAGAAGTTCTCATCTGTGAAATAGTCAACGTTAATTTCATGAATAGCAGACAACAGCCTGAGTCTAATAATGTTTCCTTTTTGGTAGTGTGAGGTTTGCACATTAGAAAACACCAAAATGTAAAGATTATATGCAAAGGAACAATATCAGCCTCAGCTTAGCAAGTTTAATTTGTTCTTTTTGCATTGACTTTAAATATGTTTTCATCACAAAAATTGAAATAAAACTTACAATATTCTTTGAAAAAAAAAAAACCTAAAATAGAAGTAAATCTAATTCTGCGGTTAGTATTATTAACTGTTTAAGACCTAACCATTACTTTGAGCAAGAATGACTTTTTTTCAGCAAATACTAGGTAAAGTGATAAAAATTCAAAGGTAAATAAGGACTAAAATACATCCTAAATAGACTTCAAATATACATATGAATACATATACACATGCATGTAGATATATACATATACATGTATATGGTCAACAAATATAATTTACCTATTTAAAAAATCAAGTTGATATTAAAGAAATCTTTAAAAAGGGATTTTTTAATATCATGCATTTTGGATGAATATTTAAACAAATTAAAATCCCCTTAAGAAATAAGTTTTTGCTTTATATCTTGATATTCTGAAAATGATTTTGTCAAAAGATAAAAGTCTGCAATAGCATGTGTTATTTCATTATCAAATTAGTATTTCCAATTCTACTGCTAGATAAAACAAAATCAAGTGATAAGTTTAGTACTCACTTTGATGGAATTAGTTTTATTTTAATGAGTAAGTGGCCTTATTATATTGTATATATATTTCAAGTAGACTCAACAAAAAAGAAAATAGAAAGAATTCCAAATTACCCATAATTTTTGTGTGATCTGTGTTTTCAATTTTATGCTTATAAAGTTTTAATAGCACAGCTTTCTCTTCATATTCATCTTTTAAATTTCATTCCCTCATTTTGTGATGATTCTGTTAAAAATGCAGACTGTAAAATTCTGTGTGATAATCTTTTCTTATGGAATATGTATCTTTGCTTTTCCTTTTCTTTTGCAGTGCTGGAGATTGAACCCAGGGCCTCACACAGACTAAGCAAGAGCTCCAACACTGAGCTACACCTTCAGCCCTTATAGGTCTGCTATTTCTTTGCTCACAATTCATGTGATACTAACACATTTATACCTTGAGGTAAATTATTAATTTTTTTAAGTTACGGAAAGAAAGCATGTACCCTTAGCTGCCTATTTCATAGGTCAATATATTTCTAAAATATATAAATGATAATAATATGAACATATATGGGCACTATAATCCCAGAGAAATAAATAAAGTCCTTTGGAGGGAGAAAAAGACATACAAAAATATGTGATGAGAGTGTGTGTGTGTGTGTGTGTGTGTGTGTGTGTGTGTGTGTGATGTGTGATGTGTGTACATGTATACATACTATGTGTGTGTATATATATTTATATATATAATACATGTTATATCTATACAGATGTGTATATATATATATATATATATATATATATACATATATATATACATATATATATGGGAAAATAATATTTTTGAAAGAAAACAAAAGCTATGACATAGAAAACAGTTATGAAAAGTACTCTGGGAACCTCAGAAGATTTAGAAAGCAGATAGAAAAAATGATAAGTACATACATATGATATTTATTTGAACCAAGACAAGATTTAAATCTATCATTCAAATAAACTGATATATATATATATATATATATATATATATATATATTTTTTTTTTTTTCCTAAGTAAGGAAAATTTATGCAAAGAAAAACTGTCTGTATTCTCTATTTTTGGTTACATAAAGGTCTAGTCAAAATAAACAGTGACCTAGGAATTATAAGGAAGACATAGGATTTATTCATACAGAAAAAGAGAATATATTCTTTTGACCTGTTTTTTTTTTCTTTCAAATAAAAAATTATCTGTGTCTGTGTTCAAAATCAATTAACACTTAAGCTTACAGAGGACACTAACTCTTGTTAGATGTTTCAAAAGAAAGAATCAGAAAACTGATCACATTTAAAGGTCCTCAAAGGAAATTTTCTAACTTAAAAAGGTTTTGTTACAGAGTGTGCATTGGCTTGAACCTCTTTTATTGTCCCTGCCCCTAAATTCCCATCAGAGCTGATGATTAAAATTCTACCCACTGCCCAGGTCCCTACAATTATCCCATTGTGATGGCGCTTTACCGTGGCGCCCTGTTATGGCCAGACATCAAGTCATTAGAGAACTGCAAGGGATGATGAGGAAGGTTATTTTAATTTCCTTTTCAACCCTTCTCAGGAGTGGCTCTTTAGTTCAAAGAGCTGTTGGTACTTGCTTTCAAACTAACAAGCAATATTATAAATGTAGGCTGCATTATCATGATTGCAGACAATCTGAGGCACTTGAAGGCCAAGGATTCACAGTCCTCAATATGTGCTGTTTTGTGTATATCAGCTAAAAATACACGGACAGTGCAAACAGGAAAGAGGGAAAATGTAATGAACAGGGTGGGAGGGGAGCTAAGAAAGAACAAGAACTCAGGGCAAAAGAGAACAATAGAGAGTGGAATGCAGCCTGGTCCATTTTGTTGGTATATAAAATACCATTTACCCATTCTCTTGCTGTTCCACTGCATAGTGTTCCAGCTCTGTGCCAGGAAGGGGCTGAACTGGGGGAGGAGATAGAGGGACATTGGCCCAAGTTGATCCATTGTTTTTCTGTGGTTTAGAGGAGTTTTTATTTTTCTTCTTTTTTCCACCTTTCCCACCTGGAAATAATAATGCATTTATTCAGAGATGGTGAATATCAGAACAAACAGGCAATATCAGGTGGAAAGATGTATTTGTTTTCAAAATACCAGAATCACTATGTTAGAGATGGTAAAAGCTATAAACAATGAAATGATACAATCAGAAACACATTTTTATAAATCACTCAAAATGATATTGTTTCTTTCCCATTGCATTAACTGCAGAGCTGAACAAACCAAAAACATGGCTGCTGTATCAAAAGAACATTTATTGATTTATTCATGTCTGCTGCCTCCACGTTTTCATTGTTAGAGGAAATAATGGTCCATAACAAATTCTTTTAAATGTCAGATTTTAGTGCGTTTAAAATGCTCTTTTGCATAATCTCTCTCAGTGGAAAATACAGTGTCTAAGGATACAGGCTTAACTTTTCCATTAGAATTTGCTCAATTTAAGTAATCCAGGAGAGTAACATTTTTCTCTCAAAAGTCACTGATAAAAATCAATCAAGTACAATCTGGAGAATACCTCTCACAATGATACATTTCATAGACTTTTTGACTAATAAATGGCACAATTACTTTTGCATATAGTGAGAATATTTCCCAGATGTTTTAACTATCACATTTTGTAAATTCCAAAAAGGAGGAAAAATTAATGATAACATAGTGATCAGTTTCAGTACTATTTGTTACATGAATGAATTCATGCACAAATATTAGCAAAACATAAATGAAGGGTGTATGAGCCATATCTGAGATTACATGATGCTTAATGAACTATAAAAATAAAATTCATCATCTGCATAGTGCTTTACTTTTTAAAATCAAGTAAATAAAGCTTTTTCATAAAAATGGACCTCAGTTTGATGCAGAATGAATACTTCTTGAGCAAAATGAAAATGACCTTTCAGGGGTGACTCGGTAACTTCCAATAATCCCACCTCAACTTATAGCTAAATTTTAAGCATAGGATATTTGTAGCAGGGCTATCTAGCCATTTAGATCTCACTAAGAAGTCAATCCATCCTCTTTCTTCTACAACTGCTGAGTCAGATTATGCAATTTGGTAATAATGTATTTGAGTGCCAGAAAGTGATAAAACTCTTAAACTAGACACTAAAGCCAATTATTGAGTTGTGTACAGTTTCCACATAGGATACATAAATATTTAAAAGAAGATCCCTACAAACAAAGTGCTTTCAGCTTTCCTCTCACTTCTATTCTTTGACAGGACAAAAGATATTAAGAGGAGGGTAAGAAAGTGTCCTCTGATTAGTGAGTAAGAGTTTGGTTTCTGAGCTCGAAATTTAACTCCTCACTCAAAAGGTATTGCCTTAACTTACATACATGTAAAAGAAATATGAACTTATTCCAATTTTTTTCTTTGGTACTTGGGATTGGACCCAGGAATGCTTTACCATTGAGCCACATCCCCAGCCCTTTTAGTTTTTATTTTGTGACAAGATCTTGCTAAGTTGTGTAAGGCCTTGGTAAGTTGCTGAGGCTGGCCTCGAAATTTGTGATCCTCCTGAGTTGTTGGGATTATAGGCATGCAAAAGTTACTACTTCCTTGAGTTGTCATGAGGATTATAAGAGATACTGTATATGAAGTGCTCAGATGCACAGAAAAACTCAATAAATGCCAATCATAATTGCTTTCTCCTGTCTTCTCTTCCTCATAGCAAAACCAGTTTCACTTGTTTTCTGAAGTCTTACTTGTCAGAAAAGGCCTCATATTCAGAATAAAAATAATAATAAGCTTGCTCGGTTATAAGTATGTAATTTTTGTTTTTAAGGTAAATGAACCTCAATTCCTCATTTTCTTAACCCACCAATGACTAAGGTCTATTTCCTTTTTACAGGATCAGAACTATATTTCAATGATTGAGAGAAGAATGCTTGAGTTATTTGTTCTTCCTGATCACTCCCTTTCAACTTTATGTATGCACAATCCTAATCACATTCTACAGCATTTTAGAAATGTCATTTGAATCTCACCTGAACCAAGTGCCTAAGAAAGAAGTTCCAACACCTCCGTATTCTAGATGATGACACTAAGGCTCTGAATGTTATGTGATTTGCCTTCACATAGCAAGAGAACAATCAGATTTACTACTGAGCAGCTTAACTTGAAACTATTTCTAGAGCTCTGAACCTCATTGTTGAAGCCCTTGCTCAGATTCAAGAAAGCTACTCATTATTATGCTTCCAAACAACAACAGGCTTTAAAATGTGTTCTGGAAATAGCTGAAGCACAGAGAGAATTACTGAGGACTTTACAACCAACACTTATTTTCCCCCTGTTCTGGAGAAATATCTGTTCTTTCATTTGATCAGTCTGGGTAGGACTATTATTCATCAACACGTGCGTCTTAGGACGTCTTAACAACACTTTGAGATGGAGGGGAGCTTGATATAACTGACAACTGTTAAAATCTCTTGAGATCTGATCTTTAGAGAAGCAAGCCACAGTCTGCTGCTTCACCTTGAACCCTGTATCATCTGAAGGCCAGAGTACCTAAATTATGTTTTAACGGAGCAGATATTGATGCCTTGTAAACATATTTGACCCTTTTCTCTTAAAATAAAAATGTAAATAGTTGGATAGTTAAAGCTTAAAAAATGACTTCTCTGTAAAAAAAATAAATCATAAAAGTGATTCATTTTAAAATTAAACATATGGTCTATTTTAAAAAAAATATTAAAAGATTTAGCTATTGTTACCAATATTTTATATTATATACACATACAACTATGATTTCAAATACTATTTTAAAACATCTGAGTTTTATTGTATAGTTTTTACTGGTTGGATTTTTAACAAGAAGTACTCAGAACTTATATATTGAATGCATTATAAAAGTGTTTCAAAGAGGGTAAGAAGTTCACTCAAATAATTCAGAAATGCCCAATTTTCTTTGTCACTGTGATTATTTTAAATTGGTTACACCAATGTGCACAGATTTAAAAATCCCATAATATATGATTAGCTAGCCATGGGGCAGTTAATTCTTAGATTTGGCCCCTAGGAAACATAGCTATAAATAAAAGAATTAAACAAAAGTGTAACATTAAACTCAATTAGACTAAACTGTAAAAGGAATAATCACCTCACTCTTACCTACTAAAAATGCTTTCTATCACCAATTCAAGTAATTCTGTATTCAAATGTAGATGAAGTAGTTAATATAATTCCTGGATATATGTAAATGTCACTCAAGAGATTAATGGATTCAAAAAGCAGCGAGCACCATTGTGAATCCTGTTCTGCTTTCAATTACTCAAAAGATAACGTTTAAATTTGGTGACAATCAATCTATACAGAACATTTAATGAAAGATTTACAGGTCTTATGGAGTCCATGGCTTGCAATATGGAGATTTCTTTTTCATATATTGCTTGATCTTTACATATATTTAATGAAATAAAAAGGAAGATCCAACAAAATTACTTTTTAATTATTCAGAAAAATTGTGGGACTAATTATAAATAAATGCCAGCATAAATGACATAGAAGGTCATTCAAAACATTCCCTTATATTATTAAGCCAGTTTAAATTCATAACAGATGTTTAAAATTTTCTGAATTCTATAATGTACCTAATCCTACCAATAGGCAAGAAGAGCAAATGACTCATTTTGGAGGGAAGAGAGAGCATTAACATTTTCATTCTGAGAAGGTTCCATCTCCTGAGGAAAAGTAATTTAGTAAATGTAACCCTAATGATAAGAAAAAGTTAACTCTTCATAGCCTTGATGCCTGGGAGACTGCACAGTATCATAGTACACTATAATCCTTTATGATTAATATGTAATTTTAAAAAAACAAACAAAAACTCCATAAAAACAATTAGCATATAATTAAGCATATTAAGTAAGTGGAGTCAGGAACCAGTCAGAAGTAGGCAGATAAAGGCATGTGATGTAAATAGGTGGAATTTATAATGTGGTTATTACAATATCCTCACATACAAAGGGAGGATAACTCATTAGAATAGGAATATATTTCTATCCAATAAAATGCGTTTTTCCTTACACTTGTTGGTTTAGCTGATATTTCTCAAATATATATTAAAAGTGACAGCATAAAATAGTTATTGTTATCAAATATTGTATTTTTTAAAGTAAAAATTAATAATTTCACATATTAACATTCATATTTAGCATAGTAATCATTGAATTGATAACTATTACATAATATTTGAGAGGTTGTCCTAAAATAGGAAGTTATATCATTGGCATCCCAATATGAAATCATCTCCGAGATTATTTTCATTTCAGTTGAATTTATCTTTTGATATCAATGACCTGGAATTAACTTTCATGCATGATCTTTTTATTATAAAGTTCTTTGGACTCATATATTTGGTTCAAGATGGAATGAACTCATCTGCTCTTTAAGGAATAGTAATTAGTAAAATGGCACTATTTTTCTTTCAATACATTATTGTGCAGTTAGTACGTAAGTGATGACAATGATTTTTATTGCCCACCCCCACCAAGGCATAATTTCACCAGGATCAACTGTTATTGTCATTTGGAAGATAAATGCCTGAAAGTGGCTTGCGATTCAATATTTCCTCATCAGTTGTTAGGGAACACAGGTCATATGCTGGTGACAAACAAATATTTCTCCTTACTGTGATGAGACCAATCTGAGAGACTGCCACTACTTTCTGAGCTGTTGTGAGAGCTGGTGGTGCTGAAATCCTGTGACTGGTTGTGTGGCATTCTATTAGACAATCCCTCAGCCAATCGGTAGTCAGGGATGTAAAGTAAGGCTAAGGGTTAAAGGTCAGAGGTCATAGTGGCATCATGTGATTAGTTCACAGCACAAGCCTATGCAGAACATGCAGTTAGCAACTCAGAAGCGCATGTCGTGGGAGAGTGGAGGAATGTTTCCTCTAGCCTGTCCTAATGGAAGTACAGATGGATTGCTGATCACTATATTGAAAAACAGCTGAAAGGATGAACCCGATTGGTATTGGTGTGTGGTAGCGGCGGTGGAGGCAGTGGCGGTGGTGGTAGGAATTGTTCAAGGTACTGAATACATGCCAGTATGTTTTTTTTAGTTTAGGTAGTGAACCTGGTAATGCATCACTGAATTGAACAACAAATACTAATTTCTATCTCATGCACAAATGACATGAAGTTAACTTCTCAGGACAGAAGAATGTGACTCACCATTGTTACCTTTGTTCTGTTCGGGCAGAGAATAACCAAATCCCATCAGATGTGTTTTTTGCTGAATTGAGCTTTTCCACTGTGGATCAGGCAGATCAACAGCCAATTCATGGATGCTATTGGAATGCAAGATCTGTGTCGTGGCATATGGGGTAGCCTGTGTTATTTGGCTGGAACTGTTGTAAGTGGTTTTGGTAGTGAAGTCAATGCTGCTATAAATGGCTCCATATGAGAGCATCTTTGCTGTTTTATCCCCTTGGCCTGGAACTGGTGGCAGCACATCTGTGATGAACATAGGGAAATGAAACAATTTAATGACACACAGGAAGCCCAAAACTATCAGAATTGAAGATGAAAAATAAATGTGTCATGCCACACGTTTGCATTTCAGCTGAGATGGGCTTCATAAATCAATGAAAGGTAGATGATATACAACCATCACCAAGCTATCAACCTCAGTGACAGGCAGGCCTACTGCTCGTCCTTCACGTCTCACTGCTTAACACATCCCTTCCCCATTTCCTCTAATCAGGAATGAGAAATTTGGGATATTTCACTACTGAAAAATGCTTTCAGTTGTTCACTATGTTTTAGAATCAAGGAAAGTGGTAGCAAGATACAGCAGCAAAGAACAGAGGGAATCTACAAATCGTGCCTGAAAACAGCTCTTTCCACTTCATCCCCAAAGATATGGAATATGGCTGCTAAATAGTTGCAAAATTTTCCAAAATTGTACGACCCTGATTTTGAAATTCATTTTTCTGAAGTTTTTACTTGACATTTATGTGATCTGCTTTTATAACTGCAGAAATGGAGAACTGATGGTAGAAAATGTGTTCTTTTTTCTTGCATAACAAAGGAAAATTTTCATGAATAAGTCATTTCCATAATATAGCAGGATTTAACTATAGAAAAAGCAACCTTAGTGATCAGTGAGTTTAATTTATGCTATCAACACTTAGAAGTGGAGAATTACAGTTTCACGTTGTAATACAGCAAGAGTAAAATTAAACTTCAGGAACAACACTGAATATCAATCGGTCCATTTATCATTTTGGTATGCTGAATTATCTTTACAGGATGCTTTATAATTCAAATCTGCCACCTCGCTCCTGAGCTCTTTTCCCTTTTCAGAAGAAAGACACTAAGTGAATCTAAAAGAGAAATCACTAACTCTAGTATTAATCATGTACAGTTAAGATAAATCTAATTATAGTGCAGTCCTTAATAATGTATGTTCTGAAAATATCACTTCATAGGACTTGAGGTCATGAAACCACTTGATCTCTTCATTATAAGACATTTCAACTGACTTTAAAACTTTTAGATTTGATAATGCCCATAGTACTTGAAATAAAAGTGCTTACAGAAGTATTAGCTTTTCTTTGGAATTTTATAAATACTAAAAAAAATCTTCATTAACAACAGTGACAAGAAATTTATAATATATTGTGTACAGTGTGCAATTTCACTCTTT
This sequence comes from Callospermophilus lateralis, assembly GCF_048772815.1. Lineage (NCBI taxonomy): Eukaryota > Metazoa > Chordata > Mammalia > Rodentia > Sciuridae > Callospermophilus > Callospermophilus lateralis. The sequence goes on along the minus strand of NW_027512681.1, from coordinate 26,505 downwards.
CTGAAGTTTTGAAATTCTGGAATACCAACCTGTTTTACAAATATGTGGATGTTTATTGAAGTAAAGATTTTAAAGGCATCTCAGTGAGACTGTTACACATATTCACATTTTAAATTATGCTAGGTTGCATAAGCAAGAAATTGTTTTTGGATTTCAGAATATCAAAATTGTTTTTCTGTCATTATTTATTTGTGATTAATAATTATAGAATCTGATTTTAAGAAGCATTGTTCATCCTCAAGTATTAGTATCATTTTTTTTTTATTCTCAGAACCTTGAATATTTAAGACTATATCAAAAATTGGCAAAAAAAAAAACCCCACCAGATCTTTTTTTTTGCAAAAGTTTTTGGGCTCTCTCCACCTATCTCTCACTGCTGAATATTTGAATATTAATTGAATAGAAATGTTTCTCCTACATGGACCTCAGTTTCTCATATCTTGAACTTAAGGTTCTCCAGAGTCCCTTCAGTTACATGTTATTGAAAGGGTTCTGTGCTCAAACAATTAAAAAATGGAACAATGTTGTCCAAGAATATAATTCTACATAATATTACTAACAATTAAACACTAAAGTTATGGCTCTGGAAATAGAGTATCTCTCTTTCTCTTCTAGATGAAATTATAGTCAGCCTTCCAGCCTAAGTGCTTCTATATTGATTTTTGGTCTGCATGTATTTTCTTCAAATATTATTTGATCACTCCCACATTTTCAAAAACTAAATTAAATTATATCCAACACTGAAATATTGGAGGATCACACATGAATATCTGTATGTGGAGGAGAATCTTATAACATGAAATACTCTGGAACTCTGGACTAGCCCTCCATTCAACAAGCTGGCTCTGAATAAGTGCTGCCATCATTAGGAAGGACTTTTCATTTAATATTTCTTGCTGTCCCCGCCAACCTTAATGCTGTCTGACTGGCACTTGTTAACATTTGTTTTGGAAACCTATGAATTCGAGAAACCTTGACTCCAGTTTGGATTAGTGGTGCAGCTTTTGAGTACCTTGGCTTTATTTGTATTCATGGATTTATTTTATTTTTGCCCAATGTAATTATTTGTATGAAGGACTGCCTTCCTCATGGCATCATAAGTTACTTGAGAACAGGAGCCTATTGGATATATGCTTTCATTACCATAATTCCTCACCTACTGTTATGAGAGTAAGCACTTGCTGATGGAATGTTTAAATGAATTTCTCATAGTTTGCATTGGTAAAATGCAAAATTATGAGATAATTAATATTTTCATTTTTCAAAATATGATTTTCATTACATTCATATAATGGTATTCTATTTGTAAAGGGAAAATGTCAGTATCCATGCTTATTTTTCTAAGTGAATGTGGTTATAAAATCATACATATGAACCCAACTTCAGACTACACAGCAGTATAAATAAAATAGCAGAGGCATTAAAAATCTACCAGACATGCAATCTATATCCACTTCTCAAAGTATCTTGCTTAACTCTAGTCTCTTGACTTTAAACATGTAAATATGTTTATGTATTTCATAATTATGCAAAAGACATAAATTTAAATATACAAAAATGTCCTACAGTATTTCTGGCACAAGTGTTTAAATGACTATCAAATTGAAGAGAGAGTGGGTAGAAACTGGAAAAACTTTGTCTTGGCCTTGATATTCATGCCATAAAAATAAGGTAGAAATGGAAGAAAAACCTTGCATTCTACCTTCAGTTAAATTGGACTAAGATATTTTAGATGTTAATTTAGCTTGCTAGCCAACAGAAAAAAGAAAATGTTTTCTCCATCTGAGGCATGTATCTCTTGATACAAAGATAGAACCTTGTGATGTTCTAATACAAAGTGTAAAATAGGAAGTTATTATTGACTGATAAAAACTTTGGGAACAGAATTCCTTTAGGCAAAAATCAGTCTGCATTTTAGGGGAAAGATGATCTGTTTCCTTGGTTGGGAATACTCAGACACACAAACTTCCCAGGCTACAGTAAAGGCATACACAGAGAAAGCAGGAAGTCAAAGAAACTTACAGCTTTCTTTGTATTCTCTCATTTAATCTGATACCTTTTGGGAGTTGATTATGCAGTTAAGTTCTGTGTGAAAACTATATATTGTCATCCATTTAATTCTTATTACACACCTACGAGGTAGGGATGGTTATCTATATTTTATTTTCAAGAAGGAAAAGGAGTTAATTGAAATGATATTCATAGAAATCAGGCTTATGAAATACTTAGTAACTTTATAATTTGAGGTATTACTTTATATGCAAATACATTGTTAATCCATCTTGAAGAGAAAATGCAAGGATCCATGATTACTCCAAATTTTTTTAAAATTTTTTTTAGTTGTAGGTGGACACAATGCCTTTATTTTTATTTATTGATTTTTTATGTGGTGCTGAGGATGGAACCCTATGTCTCACCCATACTAGGTGAGCACTCTACCACTGAGCCACAGGCCCAGCCCTTCTTTTTAAGTGAATATGCTTATATAGTCATACATGTGAAATCCACTGCAGCTTTTAGTAGAACTGGAACAGTTTAGCAAAGCCCTGGGTCTTCCGAATTAATTCTCCAAGTGTGGAAATCTTCTAGTGTGTCTATCTAAATTTGCTTTGCTTTACAAGAATCTCCAAATTCCTCACTCCAGTTTTCTACTTTTTCCATTCTCCACCCAGAAGAAGCCTGAATGATTTAAAACAGTGTTTACATCTCAGCATTCTCCTCTTAAAAATCCACCAATAATTTCTGATTACCCTCTGGACAAAGTTTAAACTCTTAATGTGACTTAGAACATCTTTTCTTTCTTGACCCTTTGTGCTTTCTAACATCGTTGAACTCAACCGTTAGGAAGTTCCGTCTTTCCATTCCTTCTTATCCCCTCACCTACCCTCCCTTTCAGTGCTGGGTAATCAACTTAGGCCCCGGGTCATGCTGGAGAAGTCCTCTACCAATAAGCTACATCCACAGTCTCCTATTAATTTCTTAAAAAGGTTGAATGTCTGTCATTTTGTCTTTTAATTTTTTTCATTGTAGATGGACAACAATAATACCTTTATTATTTTGTTATTTTTAGGTTCGAACCCAGGGCCTCACATGTGCTAGGCAAAAGCTCTACCATTGAACCACAACCCCAGCCCAATGTCTCTCTTATTTCTAGTTTCTTATTTCTAGCAGCCCTTATTTCAGCCTTTCTTATCAGGGTACTGATAAGGCAGTTCAAGTCCATTTACTGTCTGCATAGTATTGTACCAGGAGAAAACTTATATATAATTGCTGAGCCAATCAGGGAATTCTCTACTCCTCTCATCTTTATCTAAACTAACCTATCCAATTGACCAGAAGAAAAAGTGCATTTGGGAGGAAGCAGTCATTATTTATATTAGATACAATTCTGTCTCTTTAGAAAAACCTATGGAGGGGAGTTTAGCGTGAAATTTTGGAGGTTTTATCATGTCAGCCACTTTGCACTGTTTTATCTTTGCTTTGGAATAGCAATTAATGATTGTAGAATAGAAAGTTCTCTCTGAACATGCCACCCCATCTAGTTAACTGTCTTCCTCACATGAAATAAAATGGGGTAAAGGATGATCACTTTTTATACCAATATTATATTCTTTCTGACTGCCATAGTGCCAGGTAAACAGGAGGAACTCAATAAATACATGTTGAATAAGATTTTGAAAAATGAAGTATTTGTTCCAAAAGCATAAACCCTAATTATCAGTATACTCCCTGATTTTAGTTACCTTGTACTGATATTCCTAAAAACAAAATGTATTATGGATACTTCCACATTAATAATGGCCTTCTTTACTTTATTATTTAAGGTATTATAGACACACTAATTTTATAATAAAATATTTTGGAAATATACAGCAATATTAGTATATGTGCTTTATTCTTTTAACTATGGAAGAAATACTCTCCATCTCTTAAAAATATCTGGAAAATGAAAACAGAAACAAAAACAAAATTAAAAACAACATTATTTCAAAAAATACAACTTACCTCCATGCCCAAAATTTCCAATTTCATTTGAGCCACTATTGCTGTTGTTCACTGGCAAGCTTGTGGCTGGCCATGAATCATCAAGCCATGGATAGCTGGGATCACCCGCATTTAGAAGGCCTGGATGGCTACAACAGAAATGAAAAGGAAATCAGACTATGGAGCTCAATGAAAGATTTTGATGCCTGTCTCATGCACTATAAAGGATTAAGGAATTTAAGAAGATTTTAATTGAATTTAGAATTAAAATGTGTAGGCTCTCAAAATTAAGGAACTTTGGCAATGCATTAAGGCTATATATTCCACAACCTTGTCAGTGGAAGAAGTCTCTTTGCCTGGGATCCTGTCAAACTCCACAAGAAATCAGACGTCTGCCCTGAAACTGGTGGGAATTGGCCATAGTAGTGACCCCACACAAGGTTTGATGATAAATTGACACCTCAAGGGAACAATCTTTCAGAATGGCTTCTTGGTATTAGCCATTTCCAGGACTTTGGGTTATTTTGTTCCTAGTAACTGCAGTCCCAACATGAATCTGTCCTCTCTAGCCTGTCACCCTTATTGTGAGCCTTCATGTTTGATTTAGAGGCAAAGAACTTGAAAGAAATTAATGAACAGTACTTATACTGTTCCATCAATAGCACATTTCCAAGTTCTTTAAATGGAAAAATATCAGGGGGCTATTAAGTGTTTTTCTGAAGGCAATAAAAGACACCTGTGATCTGCTCCAGCATGTGAGTATAGTCTACAAGGAAAATTTCCTTCACATCGTATTTAATAAAGAATTCTCTTCTTTAATGTTAAAATGGGATTTTTATTCCTTTCCAAGTTATTAACATATTTACAAAGAAATAGAACATCTATAATCATTGTACTTTTTTGTTGTTGTTGTTGATAGACCCCTTCTGGTATAATACCTAAGAGGAACATGTGTTTCTATGGGAACTGCAATAAGAAGATTCAACTGCTTCCTTGCTACATCCACTAGTTCTCATTAGACTTAATCTCTTTTTGCTAAAATATTGATTAAGTGGGAGATTGAAAGTTATTACCAGAGCCTAATTACAATCTCCATATTGGCAATGGGAAAATAGATGACGATATATGGGTTTGTTATCAGCTTTTATCAATTTCAATTGAGTATCCAAAGTTGTGGAATCCAGTCCTATCAATCTACAGCCTATTCATCATCCATGAATCATTTACTTTGTGATCGATTATATGTAATTGTTCACTCACAGCAATTTAGTGTGAGCCAATAAGGAGTCTTAAACAACAGCAACTTCATTTGCTAATGTCTAATTAATGCAATAAACATCCTGCTAACAAATGAACACATTCCTTGTGATATTTACTAACAATTTCTTCAGGGGCATCTGGGAGATATGAAGCATCTGGACTTGATTCCTCTAAAGTGCACAACAGATAGATCATTAAACCTAGTAGTAAGCCATTTAATTCCTCCTAGAATTCTCAGACTTATAAGTGATCATTTATCACAATAATAGCTTCTTACTACAGAGTTTTTCTAGTCCTGATTAAAAATACTAATAAAGAATCTCCTTAGCATACCTTCCATTGCTCATTATTCCTCCATCTCCTCTTTGAAATTTAACTTTAAAAAAAAGACACAAAAAACAGAAAGACATGTACACACACAAGTAGTCAATATTAATTACAATGAATAACAACTGCATATTGGACCTCAGTTTAGAACTAAGCCTATCGGAATTTTAACAAAATATAATTAACATAATTGTGCAGATAGTAAAAAGCAGTGGTTTGGCTCAGGGCAAAGTTATCACTTGCTCCAACTTTAATAGAATATTTCAAGTTTCTTCAAGTCAAAAGTATGGATAAATAAAAGTGACAATTTGGATTTAAACATCAAACACTATTATAAGTGGTGGACCTAGTAGTCCTGGAAGATTGACACAACATTAATGAAGAGTTATCAAATCAATCTGCTAATATTAACATAAAACTGTCTTAATTAGAAGGCATAAAGCAAAATATATACTAGAAATTGAAACAGGAGAGTTTTAACAGGTAATGTCTTTCCAACAAGATAAGAAAAACAGGTAACTGTTATTACACATTGCTTATCATCACAGATCCTTTTAAGTATGCTAATAGTTATTATGAATTGAATAGGTATAATTACAGCAGATGTAAACTGTAACTAATAGGGAATAGCATATTCATGAAAATAAAATTTTAACCAATTTATACTAAATAGACTCCAATTATATGTAATGATCACAAGTTAAAATTTTCTACAAAACTGTGTGACTTATTAACAATGTCCACTAGTATCTAATAGAACCAAGGTCAATGAAGCCACTCCCTCCACTCAATGTCTTCCACTCCACAAAGCTAACATTGAGCAAGTGGACTTCCAGGAACAGCCAAAGAATGTAAATATCAGTTGAGGGCCATCACCTTATCCCAAACTGTTGAAGCCAAATGTATTTAGACTTCAAAATGATTCATACCCGAGAAAGGTAATATACTTTTCATACTATAATGTTTGAAGTAGCAAATTGCACTCAAATTTATGTAATATTTGTCCAATGAAAACTGAATATGAATGATTATAAAGTCTAAAATAGCTTCACACCAGTTTGTATCAAGTTTTGCCACTAAATTATTTAACTAGAAAATTATGGACAAGGTATTTGTTAAGAAACTTACAGATTACAAAATTGCAATAAACTTGGAATTGTAAAATCAAATCAAAACAAAACAAACAGCAAGTGTCAGTTAAATCAATCCCTGGGAATAAAATAAAAATACCATTTTTCACAGTTGTGAAAACAATACATCTTATCTTTGGAACAGAATAATTATGTCTATTAAAAGTTGTTGCTTGGTGACTAAAAGTGAAATTTACTAAAATTTTAATGAAAGAATTCATATTTCAAGTAAACAAGCATATTTCCACTTAAGATAGACAAATTGTTTGGATACTTTTTCATTTGAATGGTTCTCCAAAATTCTGCTTTTCAAGTTTGAGCTATTAAATATGATAACTCTTTAAATTTTGTAAGTTTCCAAGCACTGTTTCCTAGGCCCATATGAAAGGTCATCTAGTAACATTACTTTTCATGACACTACCAGGCAATATGAACATAATTCCAAGGGTCCATCAGGATTTCAAGACAGTAAAATAAATAAGGGCCTTCAAACTGGGATCTGAAATATACAACCTTATCATTTTTTTCAGGTAACACCTCAAATGCATTGTAAAGCAATCCTGACAAAACCTTAACATCTGCCCAGAATTGGCAGTAGATAGCTCCGCAGAGATGATGAAAAAATACTGATCACTACAGAGTGACTTCAGGGCTGGGAGTCATGAATCAGCAGTGCAACTGTATCACATTGTGCCTCTTATTAATTGCTTTGAACACAATAGAATTAATCTGAAACAATTAATGCAAAAAAAATTGAGCACTAGAGGTATTCAATAAAGGCCTGATTAGGACACACACATGTAAAAATGCATTTTCACAATGTGAATGTGGTACAGCTAATTAGCTTTCCATCTGATGTGACTTTCCAATTATGTGGCATTTTAATGGAATATCAAGTGATTGTTTTACTCTGCCAAAAGGGAGTTAAGATAATGCTGTGAACATCATTGCAAATATGCAAATAAGCAGGTTCTGATGGGCTGCATCTCAAAAATGTGCTGTTTAAGAGATATGTGAGATGCCACATAGTTCTCCCTAATTTAGATGACTTTTATTTCATCATCCAAAATTTCTGATACTGCCACAGGAATAAAGTATAGCAAAGAAAAGAAAAGAAGCTAAAGCTGAGTCACAAAAATTGCGTTGTACTTAACTCTATGAGATAACCAATGGCATATTTTCATCAAATGTGAAGTTTAAAGTAGTATGACATAACACTCAAAATACTATCAAAATATATCATTTATTAAGGTTAATTTGCAGATGTGCTAGAATATAGACCACATGGAATGGTCCATATCTGCCAGTTGAGAGCTAAATTTGGAAGCAAAATAATTAATTTCAAAGCATTTCACATTCATTATTCAGGACATATCCATTTTATTTGTGTCCTAGTCGTCATTAACACGTGTTTCTCAAAGGATTCTAGACTGCTAATAGTTTGTCAAATATTCTATAATGTCATTCATCTCTATCTCTGCATGCCTGCTAACATAGGAAAAACTTCACAGAACATTATGTGAATACCCGAATAACTTAAAATGGGTTCCATAAAATTTAGTATACACAGGAATCTTTCATTTTGCATTTTTCTGTCACAGAAGAAGCAGGCGATGGGGAAAAGAGGAAGAAGGAAAGTAGAGTAGGAGGAGGAAGAGAACACACACACATATTTTCTCTTACTAACACTGGTTAGCTGTGTTTTTAAAGTGAGGGAAGAAAGGGGACATCTTTTCACACTTCTTTTTTTAATGTTTTGCTTCAAAATATTTAGATTAATTTCATTTTGAAAAGTAGAACAAGAGTAACTTAGTCTATTAGGCCATTAAAGGAGACTACAAAATAGACTGAACAACTAAAACTTCTAAAATGGAAATAATATATAGCATTTTGATGAATGTTTGTGTGTATATAAACGTGCAAGTATGTGTGTGTGTGTGTGTGTGTGTGTGTGTGTGTGTGTGTGTGTGTACGGGCATGTGTAACATAAAAATAAATGCCATTGCATACTACAAGCTATTTTGAGGTAGTCCTCATTTATAAGAAAAGTTTAACTAGAAGGTGAAAGAAAGTGGGGTGAGGGGGTGATAGATCGATGGTGAATAATCTTTTTCTTGTTATTTTTTTTTTATAATTTTGAAATCACAGTGCAGTAACTTTGTGCTCATCAGAAATAAATTTGGAGTAACAATTATTACAAGCTCTTAATCAGAAGTCTGTGTGGAATCTCAAATTAAAAGCTTACAAGGCACAACATATTGAAGTTTTGACCAAAAATGAACTGAATACTAATAATGTTTCCAGAAATTTCTCCCACATACCAGTGGGATTTTTCAAAGCTATATCATATACAAAGTAAGTCTACTACTATCTGACAGGATTAATACTACATGTCTGCCAGAATTGGGAGGAAAATGTAACTATGTGGTAAATTGGCATTTTGAGGTAATGTAGCTTTCGGAGTGCCTATCTCTAGTAGTTCACATTTTCCTACTTCAAATTCTTGCAGCCAATTCTCATTCTCTTTCCTGATATGCTTATTTGGCAAATATGAAAGCATATTAATCCTTTTTAATAAGCATTAACTCACCCCAGATAATCAGAGTATAAAAATTCCATCAAATCTTTTAGCTGCTTTTGGATAGTACTGTCAAGTAACTTATTTCACCACCAGTTATAAAACCTATGTGTGAGGTGTTTAGCATTTTCAAATTTGCTCACTCACGAATTGTTTATATTTACTGAGTTTCATAAAATGTTTACCTCAGAGATAATATTCAGAAAACATAACTTACCCTTTATACTTCTGGAAAATTACATTTATTTTCATTAAAATTTGATGACTTCAGTAATCACAAATAGAAAAATGGATAGCAGAAGTTTGAAAAATACTGTGCATTTATCATAAAGATTATAATACAGTTATATACATTTATACTGATATATTTATATGAACCTTATCAAAGCTATATAGATTTTTTCCAAACTTACATTGTTCTTTTTTCTATTGTCAAAAATTATTACAGATATTATCAAATATTTACTTCAAATTCAAAACCACTTAATATTTTCTATCTAAATTTCTACAACTTTTTTTTATTGTTTATAATAGTTTAAGGACTGAATATGTTGAGCAAACAGGACCCCCATTGGCAGTGATATGGAGATTGATAGTGCTCAGTGAAAATTAAGGTAGATGGCGCTTCATGTTGCTTATAGAAGTATGATATTATTTCACTTAGGATATGATACACAGAGATTCTTTTAGTTCTTGCAGCTGCCCTTATTGCTATGGGTCAAAACCTGAGATGTGTATTTATATCTGAAGAGTTTAAGTAAGTGATTAATATGCAGATATAAAATTATAAGTTGATGTGTAACATTGTCTCAGAGGATCCTCTACTTTCTCCTATGTGAAGAGGCAAAACATATTTAGGCCAGATTTTCCTCCCAGATGATATTTTACTTATGCCTGTATCAACATGTGGTTTTATATATGCTTTCATACATAATTTAACAGTATATTCTTATGAATATTGATATTTCCCAATTCACATATTCATTCTTACACTAAAACCCTAACACAATCCAAAATTTAATATTGACCTTTATATTACTTCTATAAGAAAGGCAAATTTTACTTCAATCCTTGTACACCAATAAGAATTTTAAAGTGTATTTTGACTTTTATTTTCAATGATCAATATTAAATTCACATACATATCACTGTATATAATTTATAGGGTATATCCTTGAAACTCCCTATTTACAAAATGTCTCATCATATGATTCATATAGCAGTCTCCCTAATGTCATGCCATGCATGTTTTTTATGTATTTTTTAACATATTTTCACACATTCATCTTATGAATACAGATATTTCCCAGTATACATGTTCATTCTTTAACCCTAATCCTAACTCAAACCAAAATTTTATATTATCTTTACATTACCTTTTTATCTAAATCCAGTTTGACTTGAATCCATGTAGTCCAATAAATTTTAAATTATATTTTGACTTCTATTTTAATTGTTTAAAGATAAATCTGCATCTATACTAATATATGTCATTTATAGGTTATATCCTCACCTCCACTTGTATACAACATGTGTAATCACATGACTCATATTGTATTTTTCTCTATGTCATATCATGTATGTTTATATATGTTTTGGTTCATTTTTAATGTAAATTCTTAGGACTGTTCATATTTTCACATATACATGTTAATCTTTAACCCTACCACTAACTCAAACCAAAATTTCATATTAACCCTAACCTTACCTCTACATATTAACCAATTTTACATAAATCCATGTGATCAGGTGTATCAGGTGTATATATGTGCCTGTGAGTGCTAGCTGTGCTTACTGGTTCAGATATGTACACACACATATGTATATGTGTGTGTATATGTGTGTGTGTGTGTATATATATATATATAACTGACAGGAGACCTCAGCAGTCTTGTGCAGCCAAGCAATTGCATCATCACTACCAGGTCCCTGGATTGGCACCAGCAGGTTTCCATGTTTGGCCAGAGTTATTTAGTGCTGAGCACCGCATTGGCCAGAACTCCAATCCTCCGACAAGTTGAAGCCAGAAGGGCTGTGAGAACTCCCTTGGCTCCAAAAAGCAAAAGTTGTGCATTGACCCCAACCTCAAGCGCAACTGCAGTGGAGGGGGGGAACGACACAACATTCCTGCGCTGCCTCCTATACTCTGGCCCAGTCAAGGAACCGGCAGGCACCCTACGCCACCTCCTGGGCAAGTTCTGCAGTGCCCCCTCCTGCAACACAAGCCATCCTCCCCATCTTCCCGGAAACTCTGCTTCCCGCTCGCCCTCCCTGCACATCATGTGGCCCCACCCCTATATTGTTGGGTACAGCCCTGCCCTCAACTCATAAGTGAATGCAAGACGCATGCACGCATGCACACACGCAAGCACACACGCAAGCACGCGTGCATAGACGCACTGCGAACTACTTCTGTGCAGTGGTTTCCTGTGGCCTAGAAGTTTCAGGCAGATGGTGGAGAAACACGTGTCTTCAAGTAGCTGAGGACCTACCTTTGGAAGGCTGCCTGGCCTGCTCTGCTCCTGGCCAAGAAGCTTTGTCACCCTCTGGGATGAAGTCTCTTCCAGCTTTCCACTTTGCGGTTCCTGGTGAGGATGTGAGGCCTCCCACAAAGGCAGCCTGGCACTCACCACTGTGTTCCTGTTGGACATTGTGGATTCCAGTGGAGAGCCTCAGGTAGAGAGGGCACCAGTGTGTCCAGCAGTTTGTGGGGTGCACCACTGGCTGGAGCGGCGTCATGGGACCAGAGCTGGGTAAGTAATGCATGGGGAAGAGGCAAAGTGTGTCTCTCTCCCTGTAAGGTGGTTCATGGATGCGCGGACTCTGCTGAGTCCTGTTTGGGATAGGAACCTTGCTGGATAGTTCTTAGGGAACCAGGAGCAGGGTGGGGTAGAAGGTGTGAGGGGTAGGAGGTAAGTGAGGTAGGCTCTCCATGGGGTAGGAGGTGGGTGGGATAGTGCAGGGGAGGGGATGCTCTGTGCTAACCCTGGGAGGCAGTGACTGAAGGGGTGACCATGCTGAGGCTTGTGGGGGAAGGGTCCTGGCTGGAGATCTTAGGGGACCTGAGCTGGGTGGGGTAGTGTCTGCGGAGAAGGCTCACTGTGCCTGTTGCTGCTAGGCATTACCTTGTAACATTCCTGGGCAAAACCCCACCCTCAACACACAGGCAGGTGCATGAGGCACACAAGCTTGGGCGGGCATATTGCAAACTGTTTCTGTGCTCTGAGTTTCCAGGCATCCAGAAGTGGTCAGTAGACAGTACCTGAGATCCTTCCTGCTGATCCTGGGAGCAGAGCCAAGGTAGGGAGACCTCCAGTGTCCTATGGCCCTGGCTGGAGAGGTGTTGGGGGGACCAGACTGGATGGGGTAGATGCTAGGTGTGGTAGTGTGTGAGGAGGGGGCACGCTGTTTCTGTAAAGTGGTGCCTGGAGAGGAAGCTCATGCTGAGGCCTTTGGGGGCATTGCCCTGGCTGAAGAGGCTTCAGGGGAATGGAGCTGGGTGAGGTAGTTGGTGGGGAGGGGGCACACTGTGTTTCTACCTGTGAGGAGATGCCTGGAGGGGGTGCTCTTGAGGAGTCCTGTGGGTACAAGGCCCTCACTGGAGAGGTGTTAGGGCACCAGGAACTGGATGGGGTAGTACATGGGGAGGGTACTTGCTGTGCCTGTCACTGCAATGCAGTGCCTACAGTGGATGCTTGTGCTGAGGCCTGTGGGGGTGCAGTCCTGGCTGGAGAATTATTGGGAGACCAGAGCTGAATGGGGTGGAGCTTGGTGGGGTAGGAACTTTTGTGGAGAGAGGTGCACTGTGCCTGTTCTTGCTAGGGGGTAGCTGGAGGGGGCAGTTGTCCTGAGGCTTGTAGGGGCACAACCCTGGCTGGAGAGGTCTTAGGGGACCAGAGTTGGATGAGGTAGTACCTTGGGAGAGCTGAACTGTTTCTATAACTGTGAGGTAGGGCCTGGGAACATCCCTGCATATAGCCCTGCCCTCAACACACATGTGCATGCAGTTTGCACACATTCACTGATTCATGCAGGAACTTATCCCAAACTGCATCTGCACAGTGGATTTCTGGGCAGCCTAAAAGTATACTGCAGATTGTGGAGAGGCTAGGGCCTTCAAATCAGAGAGATCCTTTCTACTGATGGCTGCCTGGGCTGCTCCAGTCTTGCCCCTAGACTATGTCACCCTCTGGGAAGGTGTCCTTGCCGTCCTTTCTCATTCATGGTTCCTGGTGAGGATGTTGGGCCTCCCACAGGGGCAGCATGGCCCTCACCACCACCTCTTGTTGGTCTTTGTGGACTTATGAGGACAGTCTCAGTTCGGGAGGACTCCAGTGTCCCCAGTGGTATGTGGCATATGGCCCTGGGTGAAGAGGTTTTAGGGGACTGGAGCTGGGTGGTGAAGTAGTTCAGTGGGTAATGTGTGGTGATGGGGCACACTGTGCCTGTCTCTGCGAGGCAGTTACTTGAGGGGATGCTCATGCTGAGGCCTGGAGGGGGCACGCAGCCCTGGCTGGAGAGGCATTGGGGACTAGAGCTGGATGAGTTAGAACTGGGTGGGTTAGTGTGTGTGGAGGGGGCATGCTGTGCTGGCCCCTTGAGAGGGCCCTCTTTCTGAGGCCTGTTGGGGTTGGACCCTTGCAGGAGAGGTGTCCTGGGACCAGAGGCTAGGTGGGGTAGTGTGTGGGGAGGGGCCACTCAGTGCCTGGGGCTGCAAGGTGATGACTGGAGCAGACACATGTCGTGAGGCCTCTGGGGGTGCAACTTTGGCTGGAGAGGTGCAGGGGGACTGGCAGCTAAGTGGGGTAGTGGGTGCATGCTGTGAGGGAGTGCCTGGAGGGGGCACTAGTGCTAAGGCCTGTTGAGGTGGGGAAGTGTGGCATAGGAGTTAGTGTGCTGTTCCTGGGTGCTCTTGGCAGGAGCTGAGTGGGTGTGGCAGAGGTTGCAGGGCAGTGGGGCAGAGGCACTTGGGTGCTGTTCCTGGGTGTTCCTGGAGGCAGCTGAGTTTGTGTGGTGGAGGTTTTAGGGCCGGTACCTGGCTTCGATAGTGGGACCTTGTTGGGGGAGTAAGTGTGAAGGGAAACTTTGGTTGGGGGCTGACCTGAATGGGGGAATGTTGAAGGGAGAAAGAGGAACACTTGGTTTAAATGGGAGTACACATGTATCATTTTTAAAGTTGTGCATATGGTGTATCATTTTAAAAGCTGTGTTCTAAACTTTATCTGCCAGTGTTTTCTTTTGTTTGTCCCCCCAAAAGAGTAAATTACAAGTTTTCAGTGTAAGTCTATTCTAAACATTCTGTACATATAATTTATGTGTTTTTTTTGTACCTTATATTTTATTACAATTAGGTGATTTGTAATGATTCATTGTTTATATATCAATGACTTTCGTATTTTAAATCAATCATTTTTATCAAAACCATTTTTGTAAGTCCTCATTTTCTTTGCTTTTTAGTTCACTATTTCCCAGTAAGTACAATTACTCATCCATTGGCATTTCCCTTTTTGCTGTGCAAAGGGTATATTCATTCTGAAATACTTTGATGTGTATTTTGTCCAGTGTGTCTTACTCAAGCTTCATGGAAATTTAATTATCAGTTGTTTTTGTCTTAAAATGGGAGATAACTTATTGTTGAAATGGTCAGGTTTTTAAGGCATTTGTCTTCTGTTGACATGACATTTTGCTCTTTTGAGACATGCATTTTGTAAGTACATGTCTTTATAGTAACACCCATATTTCATGTCAATTTTTTTGTTCATACAACCAGTTTTAGTAAAAAAAGGTTTTCTATTTTTTCACTTCATCATTCGATATGTTTGAGCCTCTGTTCATGTTCTATAGATGGGAATTGTTTATGATCACCATTCTGATAAAAGAAGCTGGTAGCAAAGTTAGGGCTAATTTTTATTTTTACCACAAGGTCATTTGTCATAACGAGTTTTTACTTAGGGGTTTTACATGTTAGCACCAAAGTAGGCAATTAAGAATATTAACATTAACCAGCACTATTATAATTAATTCTTTTTTACTTTGGGGATTTCACAGTGGGATTGAGAACTATATGAGCAGTATCATTTCTTAGAAGTATTTTTAAGTGTAGCAGCTTAATAAATATGCCTAGATGCAACCAAGCTTACATATTTTAATGGAAATATTAAGCCCTGAATTCCTGGACTGGGGTTGTGGCTACACCTAAACATATATGCGTGGTGTGTGTGTGTGTGTGTGTGTGTGTGTGTGTGTGTGTGTGTGTGTGTGTGTATGCTCTGAAATCCTGTCACTTTTGATTTTCAATTATGTAGAATACCTTTCTGAGTGTTGATTATATTTGTATAAGTTAATTTCATAGTTTTTGCTATTTAGAATACCTTAAAATGTAAATGAGGGCTCTCATGAGGAAACTAAATGTGTAAATTTTGGTTTCCCACAGCAGTTCTGTGACATACCCCAGGGTCTCTAAGCCCCGGCTAGTGGTTTGGTTTAGAATAATGATGGTATAAATGGAGAAAAGGGATGCATACTTGATTGTTTTATTTGTTCATATGAGTTATAATTGACAATAAAATGTATTTTGACATATCATACATAAATGAAGTATAACTTCTCATTCTTTTGGTTGTATATGATGTAGATTCACACTGGTCATGTAATAATATATGTATATAGGGTAATAATGTCAAATTCATTCCACTATTCTTCTTAACCTCTTACCCTCCTCCACTCCCTTCACTCCTCTCTGCCTTATCCAAATCACCTGTATTCTTCCCTAGAGGGCATCCTCCTATCTCAGTCTCTAAACTCATGGACATTACAGGTGTGCACCACAGTGCCTGGCTTTTCTTCTCATTTATTCTGACCTCCCAGGCAATATTTCTTCTCTCAAAGATTTATTTTGTTTAACACCTCATAAGTACATATTAGTATGTGCAATGTAATTACTTTGATTCCTGGGTAATATCTATCTCAACTTTTATCATTTTTTTTGTAAATATATTTTAAATATCCTCCCTTCTATCTAGTTTCAGTTATTCAATGCTATATTCACCCTCCTCTGCCATAGAACACAAGAACTTATTCATCCTAACTGTAATGGTGTTCTGGTTGACCAATTTCTCTCCATCCTCCCATCCTCTACACTCTTCCCAGCTTCTGGTAACAACTATCCTCTCAACATCTATGAGATTGACTTTTGTAGAATTCACATATACATGTAATCAGGTAATATTTGTTTTTATGTTCCTGGATTATTTTATTTAACTTAATGTCCTCCATGTTTATCTCTATTGTTGAGTATGACAGGACTTCTTTTAATTTTGTGGTCGCATAATATTTCTTTGTATATATCACATTTTCTTTATCCATTTGTCAGTTTATGGGCACATCTGTTGTTTTCATTTCCTGGCTATTATGAACAGTGCTGCAATCAGTAGGGTAGTGCAGGTGTTTCTTTGTCATGCTCATTTCATTCCTTTTTGTATACCCCCAATAGTGGAATTTCAAGATTATGTGGTAGCTCTATTTTTAGTTTTTGGAGGACTCTCCATACTTTCTTCTATAATAACTGAACTAACTACATTCCAACCATCACACTCTTCAAAAATGTTTTTTGTGTCTTGCCTACCACATGTATCCCAATATTTTCCTAATATTATGGCTTTCCAAGTATGAGAATATCTACCTAGCCAAACCGTTATCTCACTGTCCTCAATACTGTCATGTAAATAAAAAGTTTTTATAAATGTTTCTCAAACACACAATGACAGTTTCTGTTTGGAAGTTTACTAAATTTTTATGCAACAATATCTTTAACTTTCTCAATAATTTACATAGTTCATTCCAGTATACTTAATTTTAAGTGTTTACTATGTTATTATAGAATTGATTTGTCATTTTTACTTTACCATATTTGTTAATAGTAGCTCAATTTTACATTTATATCCCAAGGGGATTGAATCTAGGCCCTAGTGCATGTGAGGAAAGCACCCTAGCAACTGAGCTATATCCCCAGCCACAGACTATATTATAAAAATGGAGAATTTAATAGATACCATTAAATTTATGTATTGAGATGCAAGAACAAATAAAATGGCCACACGAGTCATGAATAAAGAATAATTTGAGATTATTCAAGAATAATATCAATAATGATGATATAAATTAAGATATTACCAATAATTAAAATGTCTATTTTTCTAGCACTTAAGACAAATAATCAACCTAGTCAGCAAGAAAATGAGCACATGCATTATTATCTAGGCAGTATATATATCCATGTAAGGTCTAAAAATATTTGGCTTTTATTTGGTGCTAAAGTTAAGAAAAGTCACTCATCACTATTGCTGCATTATTTAAATAAAATTCTTTTTGTTAATCTTTTCTTTTTTGCTGGCATTGTAAGGATTTCTAGTAGACTTAATGTATTAATTTATTGAGGTATTCTGCTTAACTTGCATCATACACTCCTCAAGATTTACATTTAATATGTAAAAATATTTTGACATGCATAATCTATTTTTATTTCATCAACACGTTTTCTTAAGTTATGTATTTATGAACCACATAAACAAAAATATTCTACAAAGATAATAAAAAAATGAAGAGAAGTAAAACAATTCCATTAAACATAATAATCTATGTTCACCATTGAGCATCAAATTTTTAAATTATCATATCTTGGCATTTTTCCCTTATTTCTTAACACAAATTATATTATTCAATACATCTTATACAAAAACCCTTTAATTCTTAATGTTTTCCAGCTAAAGCAGAATTTTCTGAATATTTCTCTGTGTGTGTGTATGTTTGTGTGCATAAACGTGTATGCCTGTGTGTGTGTGTGTGTGTGTGTGTGTGTGTAGAGAGAGAGAGAGAGAGCGAGGGGAGAGAGAAGGGCAGAAAGACTTTCTTTGTTAGGTAAATATATTTGGATACTCTGGTATAATTTTGCTATAAAATTTGAACTTAAAAATGAAATATCTGATATAAATAGTTTATAAACAGAAAAATGAAATATCTGATAATAAACAGAAAAATGAAAATTGAAAAAGTATTATTTGCTGGTACATTCTTTATTTTGTAATTGATCTTTTAATATCAGATATTGATCAGATAATATCAGTACACAATGAGACTAATTATTTGGGATGATCATCAATATTAAATGCATTTGAGAAGTCCAAAATAACAGCTATGTTTCCATTTTGTTTTTCTTTTATTAGTTTTATCTTAGTTTTTTTTCACTCTTTGCAAAGTATAAACTATCACCACCTCTTTTTCTCATATACTATAGCTACCTAAATAAATTGTTTAGAAAATTTATAATGTATTTTCCAGTATATTACATGATCTTTAAAGTTTGAGACAAATGTTTTCAACTCTTTGTATGTTGTTTACATTGTTGTGATTTTTTTTTAAAATTTTATTAGAATACATGTAATGGGAGGTAATATCTCTATATTTCAATGTTGAAATTTTTAAAGGTCTTAATCACAGTAATGGTTGTAATATAGAGTTATATACATACCAGAGAATAACATTAATTTGAAAAGATAGGACATAATGGCAATTAAACAGGAGGATTGAAGGTTCAAGCACAGCCTCAGGAACTCTGTGAGATCCTTTCTCAAAAATGGTTTTATCTGCTTCACTGAAATAAAATGTTGGGGATCTAGCTCAGTGGTAGTGCATCCCTGGGTTCAATCTCTAGTGTTAGAAAATAAATGAATAAAAATAAATGAAAAAAAGAATCAATTAGTTGATAACAATTTCATGAAATGAATGTGTATTTTATAAGATAACACATAAAAGGTTTTTTTTTTATTTAGGTAGAACAAACAAAAAGATAAGGTTATTTTGTCCTAATCATAATATTTATGACTTATGGGATTTATTTTGATAATTTTAAATTACTGAAAAATTGGTATATTACTTTAGTTATTTATATTTCTTTTTCTTAATAACTAGTTGTCAGCAAGTTATATCTAATGTATAGTGGGCATGGTTTGGCCACCATTCTTTGATGATATAAAACATTTAATCATAAATATGGCTTAAGAATCCTAATCTGGAGGCTTACTGAAGCTGGGGTGTGAGTGGCAAATAATGAACTATGAAAATAATAACAAGGTCTTTGGAAAATGTTTATTTTTCTCTCTCTCTTTCTCTGATTGATATAAGAGTCTATCTATATGTTTATCCATTTATTTATTTACATGTTGGATTGGAGATTGAAAAGGCAATTTGATATGATTTCTTTTTATATGACAAGGGAGGAAAAAGGTCACCTTGTCCTCTACAAAGGACTCCAAGATGGGTGTTCTGTCATGACAAGTCATCAAGATTTGAACCATTTGCTATTTGGGAACTGAGGCAACTTACTTTTTTTCCTGTTCCTATTTCTCTATCTTAAAGGTAGCAATAAATATAGAAGCTTGTTTATAATTTCCATTAGTTTTCAATAAATGACGTGGAGACAAGCTGCCATTTAGACAGTGCCCAACAAAAATAGCAGCAGCTTTTGCCACTGGCATCTATCTTGTGGTCCTTTGTTGTCATAACACAACAGTGTTGAAGTATCAGAGAGATATAATCCCTGACAGTATCATTAATTCTCTGTGATCTAAATAGTGACAGCTAATCATAAATCAGTTGGTGATGAATGGTTCCTTTTCCACAAAGGTGATTGAAAAAATTTATGCATTGTTCATACACTGTAGGGTGACATTCTTGGAACACATTCAACTGCAGCTATTTGAAATGTTACTACTAAGAGCCCTCCCCCCAATTGTCTTCATGACACCTATCTTCTGTAGCTTTTCCTATTATTTTCACTTACATCAGAAATTTCTTTCTAAAAATATTCACTCTTGTCACATTACTTCAGATGTACCTTTAGGATAAAAACACAAACAAAAAAGAAACTAACATAAACATAATGATAATGAATTCTTTTTGTTAGTTGATAAGCTAAACATATTATAGAAGTTCTCTAATTTAGTCCTTCCAGTGATTCTCCAATATGGGTGATTGTTTTCCCAAGTTTAACTGCTGAAGAGACTGGCAGAAGTAAGATGAATCATGTTTTAGTGGCATCATCTTCTCTTTGTTATTGAGACTTAATGAAGAATCTGTCAGTTATCTTCTCCTCCTTGCAACTTAGAACTTAACATGCTTTTATGCACTGAAAATAAATACTAAAAATAAAAGAAATTCATGTTGCACATCTTTGTTAAGGGAATAGTATACTAAAAATCCTCAGTATCAGCAGTCAGATATAAGGTAAAAATAAAAATTTTTAAGATATCTGCATCAGTATTTCTGAGAATAATTTGAAAGAGTGATCTAAGGTATATGAAAAAATGTTACAACACTTCACTGAAATAAATAGCACTGTTATTGTTTTTGAGAAAAAAATAAACACTCATGATATTTTTAATAAAAAATAAGTTATAAATTTAAACTATAAAGGATAATACTTAAATAGTTTAAATTTAACAAAAACATTTGTATAGGATGCATAAGTGTGCATCAAGTAT
This sequence comes from Callospermophilus lateralis, assembly GCF_048772815.1. Classification (NCBI taxonomy): domain Eukaryota; kingdom Metazoa; phylum Chordata; class Mammalia; order Rodentia; family Sciuridae; genus Callospermophilus; species Callospermophilus lateralis. Next base: position 5,689 of record NW_027512681.1, on the reverse strand, counting down.
AACTAATCATAATAGAGATACCTGGAAAATAAAAATGAGTAGTTATACAAAATATTTAACTGTATCATTATACTACATTAAAGCATTATAGTGTGGACACAAGGTAGCAGGTCTATTATATGAGAATAAAAATGGATAACTAGAAAATTTCTAATTTTTGAAAATAAATCTAATAAGTTAATTGTAAAACTTGAAATTTTTATACTATTAATTTCATTTCTAAAAATCTTGTCCGAACTTACAGAAAAAATGTGTGATGTCTTATGGATGAATACATGCATTGTAAGTTAAACAGTAGAACACATTGGTGTTCAAGTTCTTACAGGCATGACATTAAGCACCTTGTAGCAGAAGAACAAGCTGTAGGTAAATTCTTCTCCATTACATTATCACCTGTTTTTTTAGTAAAGTTCAGAATGAATGCAAACTTAATTCAGGATGACAGTAATTTTTATGAAGTTTTTTATCTGCCATCATTAGAAATGTAATTAATATATAATTTTCCTACAATAAATATAACATTAGAATTTCAACTATTTTGCAGAAATATTATTCCTGTCTCATCACAGTGAAAACTTTAGTAAAGTTTGTATAATCCTTAAAACATTTTTATAAATATTATGCTAATTCAATATTAATAAGAGATCAGACTAGTTTATATTTTTTCCTAAAAATGGCATTTTTAAAACAAAATTGCATATTTATAACTACTTCCATTTTATTTTCAGATGTGCATCTATAAGAAAAAGTGGATTTTTGTGAAAAATAATAAAAAATACTGTTTTGTTAGCTACAATGTGTAATATGCGATTTTCAAAGAACACTATGAATTATGTACACATTAAATACATATAATCATATATGTAAATATTTTAGTGTATATATACACACACACACGTACGCATACACACACAATATAAAGCAGTGTTTTGATGTTCTAGAACAGAAGTATCTAGGGAGTTCTTTCAGATTTCCTTACACTGAATTCTAAATCAGCAAGGTAAAATGGATGTATTTCTCTCAATACAGCATAAACTAATAGAAATAAAGAAAACTATGATTTCTAAATTAATTTTAAAACTACCTGTTATGTTACAAAATGGCAAGATTGGGGCTGGGATTGTGGTTCAGCGGTAGAGTGCTCACCTAGCATGGGCAGGACCCGGGTTCCATCCTCAGCACCACATAAAAATAAAGGCATTGTGTTGTGTCCATCTACATCTAATAAAGTAAATATTTAAAAAAATAGCAAGATATTAAAATTAGAATTCAAATTCATATCTGTATATATTTTCAAATATTTGAGCTCTTTTCATTTTTGCACATGAGTCCAAAATAACAATGAAAATACCTAAATCCACACCATACTTGCCAAAATTTTCACAATATCTAATTACATACTTATTCTATCCAGATTCCATGGTAACTCCTGGCAATAACTAAAAGTGTTTCTAGTAGTAATAGTAGGTAAATGTTATTTTTTTTAAATCCAAAATTATTTTTTCAATTTGTAATCTCTTTATGGTTTATTTATTATTTCTGCCCATGTGTGGTTTAGAGTTATGTGACAGAGCAGCCCTGAATTGGGCTATGTAAGTTTTCTGGAAGTTTCATAACAAAATACCGCAAACTGTGTAGCTAACAACAGACATTTATTCTCTCAAAATTCTAGCTTTCAGAATCTGAAATCAAGGTGTGAGCAAGGCTGTGCTCCTTCTGAGACTCTGGATAAAATCCATTCGTTCCTCTTCCTAGCTTTGGTGATAGCCATTAATCCTCTTCAATTTTTGTCAGCTTGCAGCTGCCTCACTCAAATCTCCTTCTGTTTTCACAGGTCCCTCGCTTCCCATTATCTTATATATAAGTCCTTCAAGCATATTGGTTAAGGGGCAACATTAATTCCCTCATGTTTACTGCAAGTAATGAAAACATAATGGATTTTACCATCTTAGCCATTATTATATACTGACAGATTAGTTTTATTCAAATTATAATTTAAAATAAAACAACTTACAAGAGTGACAGGCTTATTGCGTATTTTATTTTACAGTCCCAAGCTCTATTAAGTATCCCATTTTGTAATGCCATTTGAACATTTTTAAGTTAGATATGTATAGTTTTTTTTGTATTAAAATATGCTGGTATTTTAAATCTATAATTTTCAGTTAGGAATAAATTTTCTTAAATGATACTTAAAAAATCAAATAGTAATTCCTTTAAAATAACATCTTAGCCATTTTAAGTGTGTAATAGAGTAATATTAACAATTCACATTGTTGGAACAACCTAGGTACCCTTCAACAGTTGAATCCATGAAGAAAGTATGGTATATATACACAATGGAATATTACTCAGCCTCAAGGAGAATGAACATATGGCATTTGCTCGTTAATTGATGGGACTGAAGCTGTCATGCTAAGTGATATAAGCCAGTCTGAAAAAAACCAAAGGCCAAATGTTCTCTCTGAGATGAGGATGCTAACCCATAACAAGGGAGGGGAAGTATAGGAGTTCACTGAATTGGACAAAAGGGAATGAAAGGAGGGGTGGGATGAAGAAAGAGTAGAATTAATTGCACATGATTTTTTCAATGTGCATATGAACACATGACCAGTATACCTGCACAAGAATGGGAAAAAATTGGAATGGTTTGCACTTTATATATGCATAATATGTTAAAATACATCCTAGGGTCATGTGTATGTAAAAAATAAACAAATTTTAAAAAGGAAAAATAATTTTATGTAGGTTTTGTATTCAAATTAACATGCTGTCAGTGGTGAGAAATATAATAATGTTTACTGATAAATAAAAAGAATCAGTATTTGCATATTTTTCTTTCCTAGAATGTTTATATGATCATTTGCTTTTTTGTTATACCATTCTTTTGTTTCCACTTGAAAGACTCCCTGTAGCAATTCCAAAAAGGAAGTCTAGTGGTAATTAACTCACTCAGGTTTTATTTTTTTGCCAAGAAAGTTGTTATTTTTTCTTAATTTTTAAAGGAAATTATTGCTGGTGCTCTCTTCTCAGTTGTCAAATTATTTTTAGTTTGTGTGTGGGCATCCTTTTTCTTTGAAAAATTAATACATCATATCTGACCTAAAGTTTTCTTCCAAAAAAATCTGCTGATGTTTTTCTGAAAGCTCCATCTTAGGAGATAAACCACTCTTCACTTCTTGTGTTCAAAATTTTTTATTTTCATTTTATTTACTTATTTGGTTACTTATTTTCTAGTTGCTGATAGACTTTATTTATTTATTTATTTATGGTGCTGAGAATTGAACAGACTTTTATTTATTTATTCATATGAGGTGATGGGAATCAAACCCAGTGCCTCACACTTGCCAGGCAAGTGTTCTTCTGCTGAGCCACAGCCCCAACCCATCAAAAATCTTTATTTTTAAATTTTGATAGTTATAATTTGCCTCACTTTGGGTCCTTTGCTCCAGCCAGAAGCACATGGAACACACAAGGTTGTAGTCACAGTGTAGCTGTAGCATTGGTCCACCTGTCCATTGAAAGAATCAAAGCCCAATAATCTTTATGATATGTGGATACTAACAAATAATCAGAAGGGAGAAGGAAGAATACACCCCTGCACTTGTGTAGACATGAGACTGCTTCCCAGAAATAGTCCCAGAGTACTACAAAGGACTTCAAATCTTTTAGTAGCTACCTCTTTGAGAATCTTAGAGCAGGAATTGATGCATAAAATAACAATGCTCAAATTTACTCATCAATTATCCCAAAAGTTACAATATTACTCTTCTAAATTTGGATTACTAGAATTTCATTGAGTATCCTATGCGGGTTTATAGTATGGAATTAAAAAAAATATTTTTCTTCAGTATTTAGATATATAAATGACAGTAGAGTGAATTCTGAAATATTATATACACATAGAGTATAGCATATAACTTATTCTAATTAGGATCCCATTCTTATGGTTGTAACATGATATGGGGCTTCACTGTGTGTGTGTATTCATAGACGAACATAGGAAAGTTATGTCTGATTCAATCTGTCTTTTCTATTCCCATTTCCCCTACCTTCTATTATTCCCATCTGTCTAATCCAATAAATTTATATCCTTCCTTCTCCCCCATGATTATTTGTTAGTTTCCACATTTCATTAAAATTATTTGGCCTTTGGTTGATAGGGTCTATTATGCTGATTTTATGTCCCTTTAGGTTTATACTGAGAAGTGGGATAACTTGGTCAATTGGCGGCTCCATTACAAGTTTTCTGAGGAATCTCCATACTGCTTTCAAGTATTGGTTGCACCAATTTGCAGTCCCACCAGCAACGTATGAGTGCACCTTTTTCCCACATCCTCTCCAACATTTATTATTACTTGTATTCTTGATAATTGTCATTCCAACTGGAATGAGACAGAATGTCCGTGTTGTTTTAATTTGCATTTTTCTAATTTGTAGTGATGCTGAACATTTATTTCATATATTTGTTAGCCATTTGCATTTCTCCTGTGATGTGCATGTTTAGTTCCTTTGCCCATTTGGTGATTGGAATATTTGTTTGTACTGTGTTAATTTTTCTGATTTCTTTATATATCCTCTAGATGAATGCTGAACCTGATGTGCAGGTGGCAACAATTTTTCTCCCATTGTAGGTTCTCTTCACATGCTTGATTGTTTTCTTTGCTGTAAAGAAGATTTGTAAGTGGGCAACTCATGTCCCTCTTGAAGCAATTCAATAATAAATGACACATGGAAAGCAAAATATAAATTACATGTGTGTCATGCTCATTTAAAGAGTCATAATACCTTCAACAGATAAAGGCAGTGATAATCCTATTTCAAATCATGAAAGTAGGTTCATAAAATGTGGGACCTTTAGCCAAATCCCAGTTTCAGTAAGTCATAGAGTACAGATAGAAACCTAGTTCTGCACTGTTATTTGTGTTTTCCCTGAGCCAAGCTGTAGTAACAGGTCCTAAAATCTAATGAATTCAGTTTGTTTGAATAGAGAAATTAAGACATTCTTATTAAAACCCAGTGGCCCAGATAATATGATGGTTTAGCATTATGTCCTCTTTGCCAATATTAGATGTTGACAATTTATAATTTTTTTAGGATTCATCATTGATTTTCTAAAAACAGATGTTTGGGGTGGATAAGGTAGGGAGAGAGGCTCTGCTTGCAATAAAAAAAATTGCCTCATTCAAAAGTTGACAGATATAGCTGAAGGATGTTAGAACAGTCAGTGAAAGAACTCAAAGAACTCAGAAGTAAGCCTGTATTCTCATTTATATATATATATATATATATATATATATATATATATATATATATATATATATATATATATTAATACAAACTCTCATTTGTTTTGCCTGCTTTATTCCCTCTTTTTTCCATTTTGATATCAGAAGAAAAAAAATAAAGAAGAAAATGCATAAAAAAGACACAGGAACAGATAAGAGAAGCAAAATCGTAAGACCACAAGCATATGGAAGAGTAAGTAAAAAGGGTCTTCTCTCCTGTACCTTATATCTGGGAATGATTTTATTGTGCTTCAGAGTAACAGGTTTATAACTAGACAGGGCCCCTCCCTCTGTGAATTTCTCCACTGATTAACTTTCCAAACGGTCACTAAATTTAATAGAGATCAATCAGTGGGTAGTTCAATAAAAGTTTGTGGTGCATGAAGTGCCTCTTATATAAA